>NW_010413695.1:25912-29668 GCF_000710305.1 Buceros rhinoceros silvestris
GCTGAACCCCTTTGTGATTATCCAAGAGATTCCTCAGTGTTGAACTATAGCAGACAAACAGGTTTCAGTAAATAACATTTTCCTTGCACCTCCTGAGCATTTATGCTTTTAATATTTTTAGAACTATGTATTGCTGATCTTGATATCTTGCGGAGTGATTCTAATGTAATTAGTTTAACGTTTCACGGGATCCTGGTAGGTGTCTTTGAGTAAATTATTGCAAAGTGTGTTTTGTCCTGCAGTTATAGATGATGTTAAAGTAATAAAATGCTGATGTGGTGTGACTTTGATACCTGACATAAAATGCCTTTAAAATTAATAGGTGAGCAAGGGAGACAGCAAAAATGCCAAAAAGAAGAACAATAAGAAGACAAGTAAGAACAAGAGCAGCTTGAGTCGTGGCAATAAGAAAAAGCCTGGCATGCCCAATGTGTCAAATGATCTCTCCCAAAAGCTGTATGCCACTATGGAGAAGCACAAGGAGGTAAGAGTTGGTAGAATGAGAAGTATGTGTTTTACTTAGGTGATACTTCAGAGTCATTGCCCGGTAAATTATACAAGCTTGGCTGGGGAATTGAGTGGCACACCAGACAAGTACCAGGAGGTCTGGACACTCCTTGTTGCCAGGGCAGTGGGAATAAATACAACTCTGCTCATACAGAGCTTCCTAACACTTGAGATTGTCACGACAGTGTTTTACTGTCACTGTTCAGTCTGGGGCTCCTTACCTAATGCTTCTTGAAGGTGGTCAATCTGCAGGACATCCAGAGGTTTGAAATTTCCCAGTTCTTACAAGCACATCACCCTGGTGGCACATCTTTCAAATGTTAGTCAGTCCTGATATTGTAAATTCTGTATAATGAAGTTTGACCAAAACATCTGAAGTGCTGGCATATTAAGTCTTTTTACTTTTCAGGTCTTCTTTGTCATCCGCCTCATTGCTGGCCCTGCAGCCAACTCCCTGCCCCCCATTGTTGAGCCTGACCCACTCATTCCATGTGACCTGATGGATGGGCGTGATGCTTTCCTAACCCTTGCTAGAGACAAGCACCTGGAGTTCTCCTCGCTACGGAGGGCTCAGTGGTCAACCATGTGCATGCTGGTGGAACTGCATACCCAGAGCCAAGACCGCTTTGTTTACACCTGTAATGAGTGCAAGCATCATGTGGAGACCAGATGGCACTGCACTGTTTGTGAGGTATGCTTGGTGAAGTTTTCCCTAGTTGTGTCTCCCTATCTTTGTTCTTTACCTGAGCTAATTTCTCAATAAAAACTGACAGAAAAGGATCTGCACAGCTCATCCTCTGGCAGTTCAGAAGGGAAGGAGAACAAACATTTTCCAAAACAAGTTATCCTACTAATCTACTGCTTGGCGTGCTTTTTGTTTTTGACTTTCATGCTGTGGAGAACTGAAGTAGAATTGTACTTCCTGTAGTTCATTTGAGGTACTGTTGCTTAAACAGTTGGGAACTGTAGCAATTGCTTGAGCTGTAATGGTAGGATGAGCTGATTTTTCTGAAGAGTGATTAGTCCTATTTTATTCCAGAGTCAGGAGTGTTGTGTGACAGTATTTCTGTAAATGAAGCTCTCCGCTGGTTTACTGGCATAGAGCTTTTGCTATGCTGGAAGTTAGATCCCTATCCTTGGGTGACTCTTCCACTACCCTCTTGTCTCTAGAATGCTGCAAGCAGCTCTTTTGTCTTCAGAAGTATTTGCAATACCAGTGTGTTTTCAGATTGAGCCCAGTGGTCTGGGTCAATACTCTGCCCTCCAGAACATGGTCTAACCTTGGATCTGGCTTTTAGCTTAATTATTTTAGCTTGCTGGAAGTAAATGACTGTCTTAGATTCAGTTCTGAAAAGCTCTGATTAGAATTTGATGCTACCATTTCCTCATATCTGCCTGAAAATAAATTCTGAATTTCCTATGGATTAATGAATCCTGAGGATTTGGAGCTTTTTCTTAAGGTAAATTACTGAGCCCAAACTCTGGAGCTGTTGCTTTCACAGAATATAAATGCTGTTCTACTGTCAGCACGCTCTGCCATTTAACTTGCCTGAAAACTGAAAATACAGCTTTCATTCTACTTTCTTCTTTGAAAATTGGTACTTCTGCTACTCTTGCCCTCTTCTTGTGAAGCAGCAACAGATGGGCAGCTATTTGTTCCTTGACTTTTTCTTATTCTTTCCTATCAGGAAAGAAAGGGATTTTTCTGGCACAGCCGAATAGTGTGTGACTTACTAGCTCAGAGCAAACTTGTTTTTCAAGTTATATATATTTGTGTAGATTTCAGACATCCTTACACCCACACACTTTCCCTGGCTGTAATTTGGCTTTACTTCTCTACTACCTCAGTGTGGTGTGAAAGATTCGATTTTTCCCTAGAGCAACAATTTGCCTGGAACAGACTGGGAATAATTTGTAGAGGTGGCATGACATCATTTACTCTTTTGTAGGGAGTTTCAGGAACACTAACTTTTTTCCTTCGTTGTCTTTTCAGGATTATGACCTGTGCATCACCTGCTATAACACTAAAAACCACGACCACAAGATGGAAAAATTAGGCCTTGGTCTAGACGATGAGAGCAACAACCAGCAGACTGCAACCACCCAGAGCCCTGGTGATTCCCGCCGCCTGAGTATTCAGCGCTGTATCCAGTCTCTGGTCCATGCTTGCCAGTGTCGTAATGCCAACTGCTCACTGCCGTCCTGTCAGAAGATGAAACGGGTTGTCCAGCACACCAAAGGCTGCAAACGCAAAACCAACGGAGGGTGCCCCATCTGCAAGCAACTCATCGCTCTCTGCTGCTACCATGCAAAGCACTGCCAGGAGAACAAGTGCCCAGTGCCGTTCTGCCTCAATATCAAACACAAGCTTCGTCAACAACAACTTCAGCACCGCCTGCAACAGGCGCAGATGCTCCGAAGGAGGATGGCAAGTATGCAGCGGACCGGTGTGGTAGGCCAGCAGCAAGGATTACCCTCACCCACGCCGGCCACTCCAACAACTCCAACAGGCCAGCCCCCCACACCACAAACCCCACAACCCCAGCCTCCGCCCCAGCCTGCCTCGCAGCCTCAGCCTGCACCTCCCAACAGTATGCCACCCTACACCATGCCAAGAACTCAGCCCCCCAGCGCTGTGTCCCAGGGCAAGGCAGGTGGCCAGGTGACTCCTCCAACTCCACCCCAGCCACCTCAGCCACCAGTTCAGGGTCCTCCTCCGGCAGCAGTGGAAATGGCCATGCAGATCCAGCGGGCAGCAGAGACCCAGCGTCAGATGGCACAGGTTCAGATCTTCCAAAGGCCAATTCAGCACCAGATGCCCCAGATGCCACCTATGGGAATGAACCCTTCACAGATGGGCAGAGGTCCTGGTGGTCATATAGATCAAGGAAGGGGGCCGGCAGGAATCCAGCAGCAGCCACCATGGGTGCAGGGGGGCTTACCCCAAACTCAGCTGCAGCCGGGAATGCAGAGGCCATCCATGATGTCAGTAGCCCAGCCAGGTCAGCCGATGAATATGGCGCCTCAGCCAGGCATGGGTCAGGTACCTGGCGCTGCTCAGCCCAAACAACCACCTCTGCCCCAGGCAGCCTTACAAAACCTACTGCGGACACTCAGGTCTCCCAGCTCACCCATGCAGCAGCAGCAGGTGCTTAACATCCTTCACTCCAATCCTCAGCTACTGGCTGCTTTCATCAAGCAACGGGCCGCCAAGTACGCGGGGTCCCAGAACCCCCAGGGGATGACGGG
>NW_010413695.1:29850-30356 GCF_000710305.1 Buceros rhinoceros silvestris
GGTCAGCCAGGTCTCCAGCCGCAGCAGGCCATGCAAGGGCAACAAGGAGGGGTGCACCCTAACCCGGCCATGCAGAACATGAACCCCATGCAAGCGGGAGTGCAGAGGCCCAGCATGCCCCAGCAGCAGCCGCAGCAGGCCATGGCTGGGATGAATCCTCAGGCGCAGCAGATGAATATGAATCACTCGGGGATGGCTCCCCAGTTCCGAGACCTCCTGATGAGACGGCACCAGATGATTGAGCAGCAGCGGCACCAGCAGCAACAGCAGCAGCAGGGAGCAGGACCAGCACTGGGGCCGGGGATGGCCAACCACAACCAGTTTCAGCAGCCCCAGGGTGTGGGGTATCCCCAACAGCAGCAGCAGCAGCAACAGCAGCAGCGAATGCAGCATCACATGCAGCAGATGCAGCAAGGAAACATGGGACAAATAAGCCAGCTTCCACAGGCGATGAGTGCAGAGACAGGAGCCAGTTTGCAGCAGGCTTTCCAGCAGAGGCTACTTCA
>NW_010413695.1:30512-30893 GCF_000710305.1 Buceros rhinoceros silvestris
CTACTTCAGCAGCAGATGGGGTCCCCAGCTCAGCCCAATCCTATGAGCCCCCAGCAGCACATGCCCCCCAATCAGGCCCAGTCCCCGCACCTACAGGGCCAGCAGCTCCCTTCATCGCTCACCAATCAAGTGCGTTCTCCGCAGCCTGTACCCTCGCCGCGGCCCCAGTCCCAGCCCCCCCATTCCAGCCCGTCCCCTCGGATGCAACCTCAGCCTTCTCCACACCACGTCTCCCCGCAGACCAGCTCCCCACATCCAGGACTGGTAGCTGCCCAGGCTAACCCCATGGATCAAGGGCACTTTGCCAGCCCGGACCAGAGTGCAATGCTTTCCCAGCTTGCTAGCAATCCCGGCATGGCAGGCCTTCATGGGACAAGCGCA
>NW_010413695.1:30988-31641 GCF_000710305.1 Buceros rhinoceros silvestris
GCAATCCCGGCATGGCAGGCCTCCATGGTACAAGCGCCACGGAACTGGGGCTCAGCTCCGAGAACTCAGACTTGAATTCAAACCTTTCACAGAGTACACTAGACATACACTAGACACATTGTAGCATTTTGGGAGCAAAAAAAAATTTAAAAAATAAAAGAAAAAACTTATTTTCTCAAGACTTTTTGTACTGAAGACAAATTTTTTTGAATCTTTCTTAGCTAAAACAACATTTTTCCCTGGAACGCATCTGAACTCTGCAGCAGTAGTTTGTGGTTTTAAAAACAAACCAACAATGAACCTGAGGGACAGTAGAGTACAAAGAATATATTTTTGTTATGGCTGGAATCATAACCAGTCCTTTTTCTTGGTTTATTTTTTTTCCTCGTGTGCATTGGGGAGGTCGGGGAAGAGGGTGGTCTTTTGGCTGTTCACCAAATGATGCCCTCCTCATGCCTCCAATAGGTTTTATTTTTTTTTTTTTAAATTAATGAAAATATGTAATATTGATAGTTATTATTTACTGAGGCAGATGGTAAACATTTTCCCTATTCTGGTTTTTCTTCATGTCACTGCAAAAAAATACCAACAAAAACAAAACAAGAAAAAAAAAACCAACACAGGAGAACCTTTTCCTAAAACCGGAGGACAAA
>NW_010413696.1:0-465 GCF_000710305.1 Buceros rhinoceros silvestris
GGTGGAAGAGTAGTAGGGACTGCGGGGCGGGCGGGCAGGCAGGCAGGCAGCTGTAGTCGCCTAGTATCTTGGGAGGGGGGCGGTGTGGAAAGGAGCGCTTGCAAGCTGTTCCTGGTACTGTGCGTGAAGCTGCCCGCCAGAAGCGGTTTGCAGCTCTTGGTTTCTGTTTAGCCCAAGGACCCGGCTGTTATTTATCTGGGTGGGGTTGTTTTTTGGGTAGTTGTTTTTGTTTGTGTTTGGTTTTTTTTTTTTCCATCCGGCAGTTGGGGGTCAGCGCTTCCAGAAGTTCTTGCCTTCCCGCCGCATCGTTGTCCTTGGAGGCGGCAGCTGCTTCTGGGCGCCATTTTCCCCTTATAGCTGCGGGGGCCCCTGTTTTCCTGCTATCCACCACATGGCGGAGCCGGAACGGTAGCGGCTTCACTGCCGATAACATCAGGCTGAGGGGGAAGGGGAGAACCGGGCTCT
>NW_010413696.1:578-22695 GCF_000710305.1 Buceros rhinoceros silvestris
GCTCTTGGAGCCAGGCAAAGCCCTGCAGAACAGAACGTGTAAGGGCCTAGCGGGTCGGGGGGAAGAGAGAGCAGTGTCTTTGTAGTTTGAGACTAGTGAATCCAGCTTTGCATGTGGCAGGCCTAGGCGCTCAGAGATCCTACTCGCTCTTTTCTATTAACCATTTTTGTTACTCGGGTTCTTAACTTCCCAGAAGTGTGCAATCAACTTGCAGTATTTGTGCACGTTATTGCTATATCAAACAGATTTACTTACCTTGATGAATTTTCCAGCAAAGGCTATGCATTTTCCAGTCCTTTGAAGTGTTGCTTTAAGCCTGTGAAGGAAGGCTTAAAATAAGCACTAATGAAGATTCTACAGAGTTCATAGAGATATCCTCTTGCGCTGCCACAGAGCATACTGTGGGTGGGTTGTATGTGTGTGTGGGTAGCAGGTGGGGGGGGGTTATTTGTGCTTCTACCAACTGAGGATTTCCATCAAGCTTCTGTGAGAAACTAGGAGTGATAAGAATTTTTATCAGTTTTACAGCTTCAGCGTAAACTTCAGATGGTCAGAGCAATCTGGACCCCGTTGGGAGATTAATGTTAGACTAACCAGAGCTTCTTAAAACTGATACATTTGAGACAAATAGTCTCTCCCTATCCGGAGACTGTACCTGTATTTGTGGAAGAACATGCTTCTGATAGGTTCACAGTGGTTATAATTGAAGAAATGGAAGTGACGTTTTTAACTGCCATGTCCCACATGTGGTGCCTATATGTTCTGGGTAGGGCATAACACTATACATGGTAAATTACAGTTTCTAAGATTCAAGTGTGTTGTTATTCTGTTTAATGTTTTTAGTAATGTGCTGTATAGGTCCTTTAAAAAACAAATACAGTTATTACAGCTGATAGATTCCATTGTGCCCTTGGGTTTCATTTACATGTCTATAACTGTTTTCAGAGGTAATCCTAACACTTCCTGGGAGTTCCCATCTGCCTGCTAAACTTGCTTGATTCTTGTATTTTTATAAGAATATAGATCCATGTTACTAGGTGCACAACAATCAGTTATATGAAATTGTAGTAAGTAGTCCCTAATTCGAAGGGAGGATTTTTTTGGCAGTATCGTTGCTTGAAGTGATTGCTTTGCTAGCCTACTCAAATTATAAATGATAATATGATGTGCAGAATCTGACTTCTTAGTCCAAGTCTGCTACACAGCATCCTTTATTTATATTAATAGATGAGGTGAAAGGAAACTTGATATAACTTGGGTTTGCTGCTTTTAAACCTGGGTGTTGATAATTTTACCTGTCCAAGGAGGAGACAATACTAGCTTCCTCTGTGTTCCTTAGACGAAAAACCACTAGAACCAACAGCAGATTCCAGGTGTCTTTTTAAGGGACATTTAAACTGATCATTCTCAAATACAGTATTGGGGGAGGGGAGTGTGTTAGTTTTTTAATTGTTGACTTCCTTGTCAGGTGGCAGTATATCAAGCTGGTAAACTGATTTGGTATTACCTACAGTAATTGTCTTCCTGTTACATGCATCTAGATTCAGGCCTGCCTTGGGCAACATCAGAAAACGTGTTAATTTACATGCAGATTGGCTTAATACTTTTTAGAACCATTTGTACACTCAACTGTCTTGCTTATTTTCCAAATCCTGTTGTCATTGCTTGTCAGTTTTGGGTTTTTTTTTTTTCATTTATCTTCATGTCCGGTACATAGTAGTTCATTCTGTGATTGTCAGTTATAGCTAAGTTTTTACCACCCTAAAGAAAACCCAAAACCAAACACCCAAGAAGATTTTGATTTTTATTAGTTAACAGTATAAACCTGAAGTATTTGGGTTTGAAGTATTTCAGCTGCATTTGAGTTCTCTTGTCCCTAGGACAGTTCTCTTTCAAACAACATTCTGAAATACTAAATTTTCTGGAAGGGGACTACTTTTTAGTGCATTTTTAAATTGTTGCTGTTGGACGTGAAATTGCAAAATCTATGATCTGGTGGTGTGTAGAAAATTGGTTATGATGCCTGCTTATTATAAAAAGTTGGTTTAAAGGTAGAGGTTGGAATGTTGTCCTTCCTGCTTTTGGAATACTGCCACATAGAAAATAATAAATGTAATACTTTTTTATTGGTCCTGGATTTTTTTAATTGTGTGCTTATCACAGCAGAAAATTCTGCTGAACAAGCACCATCATCATTTCTCTGGAAAGTAGTCTTCATAGAACAAAGTCTTACTGAAAGTGTAAGTTGTATCAGTGGATACATATATGAATATGTATTATCCACATTTCTGTTCTAAAGAGAATCCACTTAATTTTGATACTACTGCTGTTGAGGGTGGATAGGTTTACCATTCTAATTCATTACCATTCTAATGGTGCAGGGTCCTGGATTAATTTTACAGGTGCTCTAGCTTTCGTATGTTTTGGTAATGAGAAAATATTAATTGACAACTTGTTTTAGAACAGCTTTAGCCATTTCATTTATTTTGCTTTTCAATACATTGGGTAGATAGCATGACAATATTCATGTACACAACAATTTGACTTGGAATGGTTTTTAAAAATAAATGCCATCTGGAATAGAGTCAGGTAGTATGAACTAATTTATGTTGTCTCTGAGAACTTCTGGATTAATTTTTAAGAGATGCTCTTTAAAGGAAAGTAAAAGATCTTTTGAGAGGACTGTTCCGGAATTCTTTTGAGTGTGGTCACTTGTTCGTAGTATTTGGAGGGAGTGATGGAAAGAAGCACATTATTAAAATCTGTATTGTAAAAGTGGACCCATAGAATTCTGTAAATTGCTTGATTTCTTGAACTGTGATAGAACATGTACAAGAGACAAGCCTAATTTTGGGAAATACGTCATTCTGAAAGTTTTTGATGCTTGGGAAAATCTTACTTGGTGTCTAATTATGCAGATGCAGAGGAGGTATTGTTATTTACATTAATTTTATCTTCTTTTGTGTGATAGAGGGAAAAGGAGCAGTTCCGCAAGCTGTTTATTGGCGGCTTAAGCTTTGAAACAACAGAGGAAAGCTTGAGGAGTTACTATGAGCAATGGGGAAAGCTTACAGACTGCGTGGTAAGTTTGGTATAGCAATGTGCAGCAATGGCATAGAAAGTTCAGAAATTGTAAAAGTGGGGAGTTTGTCTTCTGGATAGCTTAATGAAAAGATGGAATATCAAGGGTATTTTAAGTGTGCATTTGGTAGCTTTATACCTAACTCATTCCATTTAAGCTATGCACAGGCTTTCCCTTGAAAACTCTGTTGACAGAGTTAGGGAGCATTCACAATCTGTTTCCTGTAATATACCAAATTATCCCTAACCATGTATTTCAGCAGTTTAAAAATAACTTGAATGTCATTGGCTGAAGTGCATTAGGGAGTGCTTACACAAAGCACTGTTAGATCTGTGTGATTGGTGGTAACCTTTGGCAGAACTGCTATTGCAGTAAGCAGTCTCAGTAAAGCTGCAAAAGGGTGCCTTTCTGTGTAGTGTTTTCATAGAATCATTTAGGTTGTAAAAGACCTTTAAGATAATTAAATCTAACTGTAAACCTGGCACTGCCAGGTCCACCAGTAAACCATGTCCCTAAGCGCCACGTCTGTACAACTTGTAAATAACTCATGGAGTGGTAGCTCTTGCAGAAGTTCATCCAATGAATTTGTTTTGGGAGCAGTAAATACATATTTCATAACACAAATTTAAAGTCTGTGGTCTTCAGAAAGCTTAAATGAAATTACGTGTTAAATTTTTTTGAGAAAACAAATATGAGTAGTATGAATTGTGTGTCACTGATATAGTAGCTTTTATGAGTTAGGAGTGGAGTCTTGGAGGACAGCTTTGGTTTGAATTTCTGTGATGCCAAGCAGTGCCATGAATGTACTTAATCATCATAGCGTGCTACTTTATTATAATTGCATTTTGAAATGAAATTCAAGAAAATGTAAATTAACTTTAACAAGTTAACATTTCAGGAAAACTTGTAATGTTAAGTTTAAGATGAGCCAGGTAGAAATGGTTTAAATGTTTTTATTGTTTTTAGGTAATGAGGGATCCTGCAAGCAAAAGATCAAGGGGTTTTGGTTTTGTAACATTCTCCTCCATGGCTGAAGTTGATGCAGCCATGGCTGCAAGACCTCACACGATTGATGGAAGGGTGGTTGAGCCTAAGAGAGCTGTGGCTAGAGAGGTAAGTATGGCTTTGAGAGCAGATCCTTTACATGCTTTGAAAAAGGAATTTGTTTTGGCTGAACAGTTACACTTTGTTCTTGTTCTGAATTGCCTGGGCTTAAATTCTTTAGTTAAAAGGCTGTATTTCCCTCGTGTTTGGTCTTCTAAATGACAATATTACATACATATAATTAATTCACTTTAATAATAAAGCTACTCTGGCTGTAGAATGTCTGCAAGGAACACCATTGGGGTCTGAAAGTACTGAAAGTTAAAACATGTTGAATGCCTGTAATCACGCAAATTCCAAACTAAACTCTTCTCTGGATGGTTACTGCCACTATATCTTAAATTAATAAACTGTCAATCTCTCCTGAGTGTATTCCAAGATCGCTTGGGGTATTTCTGAAAGGTATAAAAATGAAGTGACTAAAACAAAAAAAATGTACTAGGGAACTTTTTTTTTTCCTAGTGGTGGTGTACAAAATCATCCTAGGACTATGGTTTTAGCTCCAGACATACTCATTCTTTCAGGGTACAAATTAGGTGCGTGCACGGGGATGCAGCGCGGCTGTAAACATCTTATCCAGGTTGCTGTGGCACAGACGTGTTTGAGGAGCTAGTGCTAGGTTCTAGTCACTTAGATTCTAGGTGACTTCTGCTGAGCGTGTTGTGGGATCTCTGGAAGGGTTTACCGGTTCCAGGTTGGACCTAGGTGTTTAACGCGTTTATATTGGTGAACTGGAATTGAGTGAGCTGTCTGAGATCAAGAGAAATGGAGATCATAGCCACTGGTTACCCCTGTTTGCCATCACAGTTTCTTTCCATTCCCTGCAGAATACAGGTTTGTTAACATTGGAAAAAGGTAATCAAAGCAGCACACAAAGCTATTGCTAAGCTTTAGGAACAAGTCATTCTTGCCTAGTGCAGCAGCCTGGATATCGTGCTGAAAGTTTAAAAACAATGCATGAATGTGAGGAGTTGTCTTCATATTTTTAACAGGAGTTAAAATGCATAACTGTTGATTCACTGAGGTTGAAGGACCTTTGCTGTTGATACAAGTGGAATGTGGGTTTCATTGCCATTGGGGAAATGGGCAGAGGAAGCTGACACATCTGTGTTTCAGTTACAGAAATTGTGCTCTAGTTGAAGTTACTAAATACTTGCAGTTCTTTCGAACAGTTGACCTTAACATTTTCTCTAAACACGTTGAAAGATTTTATTTACTACTATACATTTCATAGTACTTCGTATGTTTTTCAATGCTTTTAAGGCTTTGACTTAAAGGGGACAGGAAGAACCTCCAAATTATCCCATTATTCCCCCCCCGCCGCCCCGAGTCCTCCAAGCGAGTTTGCAGAGACATGCATCCTAAGAGGACTGCCTCATTCCTTGAAAAAATCTTAGTTTATCAGCATTCCTTTCCTGAAATCCTGCAAAACAGTGATAGGTGAAATTGTTTTTCTTTGTGGTAATTTAAAGGATTCTTTTAACAGGAATCTGGAAAACCTGGTGCTCATGTTACTGTGAAGAAACTATTTGTTGGTGGTATTAAAGAGGACACTGAAGAGCACCACCTTCGTGACTATTTTGAGGAATATGGAAAAATCGACACTATTGAAATCATTACTGACAGACAGTCTGGTAAAAAGAGAGGGTTTGGATTTGTTACATTTGATGACCACGATCCTGTGGATAAAATTGTATGTAAGTAAGCTTCATTTCACTGTTTCATTTGATAGTATTAATCCTTGCAGTCATGGTAATCGTGTAAAAGTAAACTTAGACTAAAGAGATAATGGGATTAGTTACACGCATGAGTATTTGCTACATCATAATTTTGGTGTATTATATGGGAACATGTCTTTTAAATAATTACTGGCCTCTTTGCTTAAAAATTGCATGGCATTTTGGTATTTTAAAAATTGTATAGAGTAATTTTGAAATTACTTAATTTTTGGAAGCCTGATACACTTAACTGTTGTCAGATCAGCACTTAAGTGTTGATGGTATCTTCTTTGCTGTGGTTACAGTGCAGAAGTATCACACCATCAATGGCCATAATGCAGAAGTAAGGAAAGCTCTCTCTAGACAGGAAATGCAGGAAGTTCAGAATTCTAGAAGTGGGAGAGGAGGTATGTACAAGTTCTTATTAATAGTTTGTGGTTGGGGTTTTTTTGTTAGCTTTCTACAATCTCATTGCTTACAAATTTTAAACTGTTAACAGGGAACTTTGGTTTCGGTGATGCACGTGGAGGTGGTGGCAACTTTGGTCCAGGACCTGGCAGCAATTTCAGAGGGGGAGCTGGTAAGACAGGCATGTTTGTAGCACTTCTTTTGTTTTCCTTGTGTAAACTTTCTGATTCTGGGTAACTTTGTAAGCTGCTGCTGCTGTTTAATTTAGAATTTTAGGGACAAATAACTTGCACACGTCTTCTGTAGTACTCAAATTGATTATATGGAAATTCAGTAAAATGAAGTGTGGGTTTGAGGGTTGTTTTTAAAGATTTTATTAAAAGCTAAAATAAACCTAAACTTAACTTTTGATAAGAAATTCAGAGATTTCTCCTGTAATTCTATGCAGCACTTGCCTGACCTTTACAGTGGAAGAGCTATGTCCAGAATTAAACCTGGGTACCTTACTAATGCAAGAAAACAGAAGATGTAGAGCAATGATTGGACGTGTTATTTCACGTGCATTTTTCCAGATTCAAGAGTACATGTGCTTAAGGACCAAATCTCAGATATTACTGATAAAAGTCATAGGGGTTTGAGAATTTGGTTATTTTGCTACAGATGAATTGAAATACTTTGGATTTTTAATCCAACAGATGGATACGGAAGTGGCCGTGGATTTGGTGATGGTTATAACGGATATGGTGGTGGACCTGGAGGTCAGTTTACTTTGGTGGTGGTGGTTTTTCTCAGAAATGTTTTTACATTCGGTTACCATTTGTATAAAATTTATATTAATTGGCAAAACCGGGTGGTTTTATTGCTTTAAAAAGCACAGGTGGGTGTTGGCTTGCGTTAAACTTTTATATGGGAATTTGTGTGGTTATCTTAAACAACGATACCCTTTCCTTTTCTTTAGAATAGCAGCATTTCTTCAATTTCCTGCAAAAAACCCAAGATTTAAGCCTTTTAATTGAAGCCTTTAGGCAGCCTGGCTGGTAGGGTTTGGTTAGAATACAGTTAGGGAGGGAGTTGGTATGTGCCTTTAAAAACAGTGGTCATAGAAATTTCTTTACAGAACTACTGTCTTCCCCTGTTGACTGCTAAACAGAAAAATACCCTCTGATTCTGTAGAATTCATTTGCCTTCTACACTAAAAAAGGATTATTTTGTCATAGGTGGTAACTTTGGTGGCAGTCCTGGATACGGAGGAGGAAGAGGAGGATATGGTGGAGGAGGACCCGGATACGGCAACCAGGGTGGGGGCTATGGAGGTGGTTATGACAACTATGGAGGAGGTAACGTACTGGTTTGAAATGACCAAGCATTTCAGTTGTAAATCAGTGCAAGTTGGCTGAGGTTGGGGGGTGGAGGGAGAAGGAGTTGTAAATACTGTCTTAAGAAGCTCTTGTTTTCCAAACACTGTTAGATAGTATGAAAAAGCATTTTGTTGCATATGCTACAGGATTACCCAAGTGATGTGATACTTAGAATCTAAAATACTAACAGTGAGATAACTTTGTGAGTGCCCTGTGCACTTCAGCTCATCTAGGTGTTTCTCCGCTTTTGTACTGATAACACAGGCAATTATGGAAGTGGAAATTACAACGATTTTGGAAACTACAACCAACAACCTTCCAATTATGGTCCAATGAAGAGTGGAAATTTTGGTGGCAGCAGGAACATGGGGGGACCATATGGTGGAGGTATTGTATATGTCCTGACTTGCCTTGGGGCCCTAGTGGGTGGGCATTAGACTTTTGGGGAGGTGGAAGGGAAGATAGGACATGAGGTGATTTTGAACTAAGAGAGGATAGATTAAGATTAGATATGATTCTGAGATTGATAGGTAGGAATTTGTTAACTTCTGCAGTAGATGGACTGCAACTCTGCAAGTTGACTACAATTTCTCATCTCCAGACTGTCAAGCTTGTCTTGGAAAATCAGTATTTTTGAAAAGATAACTGATAAGATACTCACTTTCCAGAATGTTCTGAAATGTTTTGCAGTTTCCAATCTGTAATGATTCTGGCCAAGTTTTGTGTTCTTTGCTATTATCTCACACTGTTCGTTTTTTATTTTATGTCCACTAAACTTGCTGGGATTTCTCGTCCCTCCCCCCTTTTTGTTGTAGTGTAACTTCTCTGTGATGCTTTCTGCTTTTTGTTGTCAAAATGTTACTTAATACGGTGTGTAAACCTTGTGAAATGGATCTGAAACACAAAGCCCTTTATTGTAAGGTTTAGCATGCAAATGAAGTCAGCCCTCACAGTCTCAAGGCAGTACAGTGCATCACTTTACATGTGACACATGACAGTTTATATGTGACGTTGAATCTTCTAAGATTTCAGTGTGTAATTTTTGTGGCAGTTCTTGGAGGCTATTTAGAGGAAGACAGTGAAATGTTAAAATCTTTTTTCTATATGCTGTCCCTGGAAGTAAAGGGAATGTTAATCTTCATTCAGAATCAAAAGCATTCCTAGATTTTAAAAAGTGACTTGACATAACTGTTCTGTTTCTTGTTTTTTTGCAATCGCAGGAAACTATGGTCCAGGGGGTAGTGGAGGAAGTGGTGGATATGGAGGGAGGAGCCGTTACTGAGTTTCTACAAGCATGCCATGGGTAAGTATGTTTGTAAGTGTTAAAATTGCAGTGATTCTTGAGAGTAGCTGCAGGAGTTAAAAGCTTTTTAGGATATTATCTTTCCTTTAAAAAATGGTTAGATGAATAATTTCATAACCTATTTTTTTACTCTTTACTTCTGTTGAAACAGGCTTCACTGTATAAATAGGAGAGGATGAGAGCCCAGAGGTAACAGAACAGCTTCAGGTTATCGAAATAACAATGTTAAGGAAACACTTATCTCAGTCATGCATAAATATGCAGTGATATGGCAGAAGACACCAGAGCAGATGCAGAGAGCCATTTTGTGAATGGATTTGGATTATTTAATAACATTACCTTACTGTGGAGGAAGGATTGTAAAAATGCCTTTGAGACAGTTTCTTAGCTTTTTAATTGTTGTTTCTTTCTAGTGGTCTTTGTAAGTGTAGAAGCATTCCTTTGATAATGTTAAATTTGTAAGTTTCAGGTGACATGTGAAACCTTTTTTAAGATTTTTCTCAAAGTTTTGAAAAGCTATTAGCCAGGATCATGGTGTAATAAGACATAACGTTTTCCTTTTAAAAATTTAAGTGCGTGTGTAGAGTTAAGAAGCTGTTGTACATTTATGATTTAATAAAATAATTCTAAAGGAAATATTGTGTAATTTTAGATTTTTTTTTTAATATTGTAAAATAAGGCAAGGAGTGGGTAGTATAAGGTCCCACTAATAATACAAAGCTATTGTTGTACATGTAAAATTAAATGCTGGTCAGAAAAAAAGTATGTTGTCTGTAAATGATCAGGTTTAAAATATCTAGATAACCGAAGGGGTATCTGTGCAAGGAGAAACACCTTTTTAGATCTTTTAGATGCTGCTTCTTCAATGGCAAGGAAAGGAAGTAACCCCAGCGAGGTACTCTTCCAGGGACACAGGTCTAGTACAAGAGAACTCTTGAAAACGTCACTAAGTTCAGCCAGTCTTAAAAAGCTGCGCTGTATTTCTGCAAAGCTTTAACTACAGTAGTTATAAGGATGCCAACGAAGGCTGAGGGTGTAGAGCAAAATAGTTCTAAGCTTC
This sequence comes from Buceros rhinoceros silvestris, assembly GCF_000710305.1. Lineage (NCBI taxonomy): Eukaryota > Metazoa > Chordata > Aves > Bucerotiformes > Bucerotidae > Buceros > Buceros rhinoceros. The sequence goes on from NW_010413696.1 coordinate 10,612, forward strand.
AGTTAAACTTCTTTAGGTAAGATCTTATTTACTTTTCCTTTCTTAATGTTCCAAACCCAAGAAACTAATATTGTATGACAGTATTCTTTCAGTATAGTAATTATCGTTATGTAGTTTAACATAGCAATGAATTGAGTTAACAATTACCAATTGAAAAGAAATTTGTGAATCCTGTTTTCTTGTATTAAATTTTTTACAAACAAATTTTTGTTAATTTCAGCTACTTAACATATTTTTTTCCTACTGGAATCTAGCTATGATATGAACCCTGGACAAGCATAGACTGCTGCCACTGTACACTGCTACAGTTGAACAAATGAGACCTGCAAGTGTCCATTAGTAAAGCTTTGCAAGGGTTCCATCCCTGGTGTTGGTAGTTAAAATGGTAGGTCACAAGTTAATTAAATCATACAACTTTATTTTTGCATCCTGCAACATTTTATTTTTTCTTGGGAGTCTATGCGTTATGGTGGTTGCAAGGTAATGCAAAGAAGGTAGTTCTGTGCTGTTGAAAATGAACTATGTTGTTATGTGTCTTGTCTGCTGTAATCTATTCTGTATAACACGTTTCATCCTTGAAGGTTCCCAAGTAACTGTAGACTGTTTACGTGTAAGGAAAAAAATTGCACCACAGAATACATCTGCCTCTGTGAAGGAATGTGTCGTCCATTCTTTTAACAACTGCATAAGCAGTTCTTTAGGAGGGGAAGTGAAAACTTCAAATGAAACTGCAGGTGGTATTTCATAAGTGTATAATGTAATTGTGTAAGTTGGAATTTGGCTAGAATGTTTAGGTTTCCACCATTTTTTATAGTTCTTGCAGCTAGTAAACCTTAGTGCCAAATTCAGTCAGCCTTACTCTCTGACTGCATTGAATGTTGCACCTCAAATTAATGAAAATTCTTCAAGTCATGAGCTACGCAGAGTAAGGGTGGCACACTCTACTAGATTCGGTTTTTAAACAAAAATCAACAAAACTCTCAAAAAACCCCAAAGCGACCAAAAAAAAAAAAAACCGCTCTAATTTCAAAGTTCCATTGCCTTTGAAAGGCTACCCGCTGAAGAATGTGGACTCAGCTAACAAAGTCCTGTTCCTTTTGTGGTAGACACACCAGTGAACTGCTTATACTTCTTAAAAATGGCTGAAGTTCCCCTATTGGTAATTTGGTTTAGACATATGTGATAAACATCTTCAGATACACTTTTTTTTTCTTTGGCAGGAAGGTGCCATGCTGCAGGTAACTAATGAAGAAGTGGTCAACCACAGAAACGCTTCAAGAAATAAGAAATTCTGTATCATCAGAAAATAGTTGTTTTTGCTGCCTTCATTAAAAATCTAGAGGTTAAATGAATACTGATAAAACATCACAATTAGTAGAGCTCCCTGTAATGATGGGTTTTTTAAATTATAGCGATAATGTCTTGTAAATCTTTCAAATAAAATTCAGATTCGTTAGGAGAAACAAATCACTAATGTTAAAATAGCCAACATTCTGTGAGTAAATAACTACATATTTTTATAACTTTGATAGCTTTAAAATAAAGTATTTTTTATACCAAAGTAGTTCTAGTGTAATGCTTAATAAAACTTAGTGTGTGTCTAACATTAGATAATGTTGATGTGCAGCTTTTAGATACTTCTATGATTTGAAACATTCCATTTTAAGGTGGATTTAAAAGTCAACTTGGCAAGTGGTATTCACAGAACTTGCATCTCTGACCGTAGGCATCTGTCCTCTGTTGGGAGGAACAGTGCTACGAATTAAAAATGCTGATCTTTTTGCTGTTGGACACAATTGCTTTAAAATAGCTTTTTGGCTGTGTTTCATATCACTTTATAAAAATAACTCCTCCTTTCCTGATAATGAAACTAACCACTTCAGACAGTTTGTCAAAATGTGGTAGGACAGTAGCTTTATCTTTCTCACCTGTAAAGAGCTTTTAGCATCAACTCAGACTCAATGGAATGTAGTCTTCGTGTTGTACCACATCTGTATTACTGATAGCTGCATCTTGTGGGGGGAAAAAACCCCAAAACAAAAAAAACCCCACCCAAACCCAAAACTAAAAAAACAACCAAAAGCCAAGTGTGAGCTTGGGAATGTATTTGAGGGAAGTTGCCTTCAGTCTGTGCTGTTTTAACCTGTTACCTACATACGGTTCATTCTAAACTTGAATTTACATGCTTAGCTTTGGCAGAATCACACTGTCTTTAACCTCCTTCGTATAACTCAAAAATACTGTCTAAGGATTCACATATGATTTTTTTTCTGTATCTTAAGTTGAACTTTGAAATATTTGCATAGGTAACCAGTGGGAAGCAACGGAAGCCGAAAACGAAGACACACAAAATCTGCTTTACTTTCTTCTTTCCAACAGAATGGGTTGACCAGATGATCAGAAATTTGCCTTCTTTCCTGTATCTTAGATTTAGTTGGTGGATGTTTTTCCTTACAGTTGTCCAGTTCATATTCATATGACATAGTACTTACGGTCTTTCAGTAATTTGCAACAAGGTTTAAAATTCACTTGAATTAAGTACTTTATGTTTTCCATAATCAGGGTGTTTTAATTTTCCCCCTACCAGAGGTGGGAGAAGGGAGTGTATGGTGGACAGCAGTATTCAAAACCTAAGTTACTGAGTATGTAAAAGTCTGAAAGCTCGGAGTATTTGAGTACGTTTCCTGTTGTCGTACTATTGAACTTCCATGATTTTTCTTCCTTGGTGTGTTCTTAATAATTGAAGCAAGTGACAAGCACAATGCTGCCCGGTAAATTCAGTGAGAGAAGTCACTGTTTTGAGTCGGTCCAATACTGAAAGCTAGCAACTTAAAACAACTCCATGGGGTTAATTACTGGTCCTCAATTTGCAGACCATGTATACTTTTCCTCTTAATTTTGAAGAAGTTGGTTTTATGTCACTCTACATACAGACTTCCTGTTACCCAAGCGAGGGTAGTGTTGCCAATTGGTATGTCTCGGGGTACAAAGAACTGAGGATCAGATGGACAGTACTAGCCCCAGGTCACTGTCCACAAACACTTTCTGCAGCAAACTGACTCAGGAATGTGGAAAAGCACATGACTTGTTAACTGGTATGGGAGCAGAAAAACCCCAGAAATGACAGTGTATGACTTGTGTTTATAGTGTGGTGCTTAAGAGAGGGTTCTGGCCACTCAGAGTCCTGGTTCTCTTGGGTTCGTTTACAACGGAAGTTGAATTTTACTCACGTCTATTACATCTTCTAAAAGTGTTTAGGAAAATGTGAAAAATTGCTCTTAGTATTGTAAAAATCAGTAAGAATTGAATTTCAGTTGTGCGTGGGGAAGAAGATTGTGTTCTTTTAGTTTTATGATGAACGTACATACTGTCTTGGGGGTGAAATCATGTAAATTCTGGGGAAGAAAAACCAAACCCCCAAAACCACATACCAGTTTTGAAGGAGCTGTCAGCTGAGGGTTTTTTTGGCAGCTTGACCACGTTTTGTGAAAAAGGGTGATTTGCTGAGAGCACACTAGAGTGGTACACTCCCTGTGGCTGTAGTGGTTTCTTGTCAAAGCAGAGTGCATGAGCAAGTGAAATCCTGTAGTGATGCTGCTACATTTTTTCCTCCTCCGAAGGGAGATGCCAGGTTTTCTTCTCACACAGCGATACTGGTAGGAGCGTACAGGCGTGGAACGTGGAAGGGTTTTCCTGGGTCACATGGATCTGTTTTGCTTGAAGCCATACTGTCCATTTAACAGGTGTGTTCTTGCTTTGCAGCCAGTGTCGATTTGCACTGCAGAAGTTTCAGTGTTGAGAGGTTATTCCGTTAACGTAGCAGCAACTGGTTTACTCAGCAGCAGTAAAAGCCAAGTGTTTAAATGGCTATGTGACTTGCCTGGGAGAGTGCTGGGAACATACCAGGTCAACAGCGATTGGCGACCATGCAGTTCACAAACTAGCTTGGGTGACCTCCCATGCTGCTTCATGGTATGAACAAGCTGTCTGGGCAAGTCCTAGAAAACTGCTGTTCCCTATGAGTTCTCACCAACACGTGATTTACACATACACACCCTGGTGCTTACTTCCTCTGCTCTTGGTCCGTTTTGGGGCATTCTTGTGTCGAAATCACTGGCTGATGTATTGAATGGAGTTTCGTGGCTGTGTAGCAGGTGTCAGTTGCAATGCTTTTACAAGGTATGCTACGGTAGTAAGACCTCACGTGGTTACATCTGTCATCTCTATTTGGTTTATTTAATAAAGAGTTTTTGCTAGAGCCTGGTGTCATGTGTCTTGTTGACTCATTCATAAGCCTCTATGCTCTGTCCTCAAGACTCTTGTTAGAACAGTACTTCTGACTCCCGTAAGGTAGGAGTGCAGTGTGTGTATTTTGGGACCAATGCTGAGCTGTCAAAACTGACCAACTGATCTTGATGAAGTTCCTTTGTCCTTTCCTCTTCTGTTACTCTGGTTACCCCCTCAAACTAGATTGTAAGCTCTTGAGCAGGACCAGTCTTTGATTGTAAATCTTAGCTAAGTGTGTTGAATAAAACCAAAGGGTGAAGCTGGAGCACCACAGGTGCTCATTCACAGTGACTCTAGTGTTACAGCAGCATGACGTGTTTCTGCCACGAGGGCTTATTTACAGTGTGTGTGTGTGTGCAAGAGTGTTCAGTCTTGCCTGTCAGATGCTGCTCCGCCTCCTGCACTCGGATGAAGTACACCGCTGGTGCGTGTTTCTAATGGATGCTTCTCTAGAGAAGATGGATCCGAGAGCACCTACTGCTGCTCTGTGGTGCCTATGCGTGTTGCTTCCAGCAGTACTGAGGAAGGTAATCTGTCCTGCGATATCCCTGCCACCCAGCCTTTTTCCTCCATACTTAACCTGGTTGACTTCTAAACCTCTTGCGGATAACCTCTTCTACTTATTAATGTAACAAAAAAAAGTAATTTGGTTCAATTTAATTTTCTTTAAAGACTTAGGGAAAATCTGAAAAGATAAAACATGAAATCTGTAACATGGAATATACTTTAAAAATACCAGTTTTAAAAAAACTAAAAACACTAGTACTTCTGAGGAAGGTATCCAAATGAGGGGGAAAAGGGAAGGTACACAAGTAAATAACAGACTCAGAAACGGACCAGGAGCTCGCTCACCATCACTCATTTTTGTGGAAGAAAGCTGAGAATGATTCAGTTGCAGAGGATGAGGGTAAGGCACCATTGAATCGGATAATTTTTCAGAATCTATTTGCAGATTGACCAAACAAGTTGTAAAATTAATTGGTACATTATGTTTGCTTGGAGCTATGATGGCAAGAGTAGTGAGGAAAAACGCAGTAGCCTCCTGGGCCTCTCTCCTTTAAAGGGAAGCTGGGAAAAGCAGAACAGTTTGGAACATGCAAAGCACAAGTACCTCTTAGGAATACACAAATCCACAGTGAATTTAAGATGAACGTGAGCTGCAATTTTAGTGCTAAAAAAGAGTAATAGTATAAGGTCACTTTGTGTATGAAGAATCAAGTACTTGAGACTAAACCACACTTTTCTTCCATGTGTAACTGTGATCTAAAGCTTGCTTTTCCCCCCACTGGTGTTTTCCCCCCTGCCCCGGAACTAAATTCCTAGTTGTACATAGGTCCATATACACTTACACTGATGGCCTAGCTCCTTTAATTCTTATTAAAACTAAACAGACTTTCTCATTCAGCGGCCTCACCTGGTAGACCTGAGAGATCACCGTCAGCTGGGTTTGCTAGACCCCTGAACAATCTTCCTTCCTAAATGGAATCTTTTCTGTGTCTGTTCTGATTTGACCAAGTGACAGGCAGTATGAAAACACTTGCCAGCACTACTGCAACGAATGAGGTATTGCTGTGGGTTAACAGGTCTACCCTGGTCATCCTTCAGCCTACTGAAAATGTCATGGTACAAGTTGTTCTGCTTCATCTGGTTGGTTGATCTGCTGCACTGAGAGTGCTCCTTTCTGAGGCTCTCCTTTTGTGTTTGAAGATTGCAAACATCTTCCAAGTTTTAAGAACTGCATTCAGTTTATATTTACAACAATTTTGGGCAGCAACTTTGTTTTTTTCTCCTCGTCTGATGTCACATAGAAATGACACCCGAGTATCTGTCAGATGGACCTTTGTGGGCAAGGTGTTGACTTGACAGGCGTGATCATGATTTCACTGATTAAGAATGCTATTCTCAGAGCTTCTGCATGGCATTCATCACTGCTAGGGTTTTTTATTAGTGGAATTAGAGCACCTATCCTTTACTTCATTTGGTTTCTTCATCCGTGTCTGTTGATGATGCTCTAGAGTGGACTTCACAGCTGATTACAAGTGTGGGTATGAAGAAACTGCTGAAGTGTGGTTTCTTGAGAACACTGAATCATCTGGATATTTGACATGGCCATATTTGGAGTGTTCTTGGCAATGGCCACCAATAGCTCCTAAGGCATGTGAAGAAGTAGATTTAACACCACTGCTGTACCCAACAGCACCGTCACTGCAGAGTAAGAGGTGGTGCTGAGACTTGAATTCAAAGACAGGCCGGAAACTGAGCCAGGTTCTTCAAAGAGCTGAGAAACTTTGATAGGATCAAAACCCTCCTCCAAAGCCAAAGACATGAGTTTAATTTCATTAAAATTATCATAATGGGCCGTTAGGTTTCTAATGTCAGCAGCTGAAAACAGCCCTGTCAAATTTGACCCAAGAAGTAGTGATTCTGGATTTGTATATCAAAGCTGGACTGATGAAAAGATCTTGCCTTTGTAAATGTCTTGTTTCTGAATCTGATTGACTGGGGTAGTCTGTTCTTAGTAGCATGGCATCATGAGGACTGAAACAGTGGCAGTCTCAGTCAAACTTGCATCATGGTGTGAGGATGACAGGTCTCGGACTCTACTAGAAATAGCAACTTGTTTATCTTTCAGTAAAGTCACCTAAAAGATGATGGGGGGGGGAATGGAATCTTTTATAAAATTAATGGCCTACATTCCTTACCTACACAGTGTTGATCGATTTATTTTTTTTAATACTCCACAATTTGAGTGTATTAAAGTGAAATTTTACACGTTAAACTCTTCTTCTAGCTATCCTGAGTACTGTTTCCGATCTGTACACTGCATAACCTGCGTTAGCATGTGGCAAGAAGTAATGGGAAAGTCGCAGAAGAAAAATGACTGAAGGGATGGGAGAAGGAAGACTCATGAAGGACAATGTGGGACTGATGAGTGTTAGGAGGTGGAAATGGGACTGCTGCTAAGCATACATCAAACTACAGCCTACATGGTCATCTAATCTGGTCTAAGAAAAGGTTCTTCTAGGACGCATGGTCCTGCCCCCTCCCTGGTAGTTGTTTTGATGGTCAGCTGATTCCACGGTGAGCTTGTTCAGGGTGCTGAACTGCTAGAAAATAAACCCTGTAAAGAAGATAAATAGCTCACTGGCAGGACCTAACCAGTGAGAACAGTGGTGTAAGAAAGGAGGGGAGGAGAACAGGAACATTAAGGTCATGCTGGCATAGTCTCACTGCTTTTCTTTTACAGTTTATAAAGATTTTGGGACTGTCAGCTGCCACATTTGGCTTAGCTCTTTCTTAACTGAGGTCTATTGTGTTCAGATTTCAACTCAAATCCTTAACTAATCAATTTGGAGGAAACATCCCCATCCCCCAAATCACACCTTTTGTGGATGTCTTTTGCCTTTAAATTACTGCTCTGTGTGATCCCTCAGCCCTGAAGCTCAGACGATAAATGAGGGCTGCAGTAGCATTAAGGCTCACCTTTTGAAGGCCTGGGTTATAGTTGGTGGGTCCTAGAAGTACAAAGCCTCTGCACAAGATTACGCCAGGCCACGTGCTGACAAGTAGACATAAAATGCTTGGATACAAAACACTTGAGAATGTAAATACATCAAGCAGGAAGCATATGATACGATTCCTCCATAGGTGAGCATGCCTACTGTGGTTCAGGAAAGGACTTTTCTGGCTGCAGTTCATTGAACAAACAATGTAAAAAGCACTTTCCACAAGGAAGGAATGATATACCATGAAGACCAGAATGTCTTACGTTCTCTACTGTGCTTACTAGGAGCTCAGGTAACAGGAGAAAGTCTTGCCTTACTTCTCCTAGGGAGTTAGTACTAGACCACCTATAGTCTGAGAGAGAGCGAGCTGGTATTTTCAACTGAGCCCTTGAAGAGCAATATTCTTAGCAAGTTACCTATTAAAAAATCCCCCACAATATAAAGACTTGGTACCTGGAAAAACCAAGCACTCCATTTTCAACAGATAGATTGTCACAAGATGGCAGTGCATTAATAGTCTTAAAGAAAATATGCAACTGTGTATTGTTACAGCCACATAAAGGCTACAGCCAGATCCCTTTCAAATTATGAACAGAGAAAGCTAAACTTCTGAACCTTGCTAGTGTGCAAGCCTTTGCCAAATCCAAACAGAAGAGGAGGCTAATTTATGGGCTGGGAGGCACTACCTAACCCAGAGATTCCCTGAACTAGGTATTCCAAAGATAAATATGAAGTTATATGGAAAACACTAATGACCCTGTAAGGCTCCTACAATGGGAAGTGTACGAGATGCCCTTGAAATATTGCAAAAAAGGGATGTAGGGAGTAGCTTCATGGTTAATGACTGTAGCTATGAGCTGTGGGAGAGAAGGGAGACTCCAATTAAGATAACAGCTGGGTTGGGTTTTTTTTGTTTAGATGGGCACACGGAAAGAAAACAATAGTATCAGAAGCCCAGAAGATAATAAAAGAAAACAAAGTGGTTTTGCCACTAATGCTGAGTGACCTGATTTGCAGCAAAAAAGGGTCTGTTCTTCTTGATGGTAGTGTCCTTGTAAGCACTTGACCCAATATTTATGGCAACTCTAATCTTTGGCTGCAAATGCTTAATAGCTGCTAGTGCTTAATAACTCAGTGTTGCTCCGCAGAAACACACCAAGAGCTGCTGTATAAATACAAACTGCCATTAGGTTTCAGAAAGGGTATTATTAGTTGAACTAATTAAGTTGTCCAGTGGCTCCATCCAACTTTGAAGACCAGGTGACAGAGTAGACAGGACTTTGCAGTTTTCAAATCCCAATCAAATTACCAAGGAAAATTTTTTGAGTAGAGCCAAAGCCAGCTGCTGTAAAAGGTGGACACTAGCACCATAAACATCTTCAAGTTTTACTGCATTGATTTGCTGAAATATTCACTAGTTTGTTTTTTTTTTAATTGGACAAAACACAGTAAATCACTATCCAACAACCACTGCCTGCATCCCAGTCTATGAGCAACACATTTTCCATCTGTGATGACAGAAGCTGTAAATAGCCCTCTAAGAAGAGGAGGGAATTTACATGGTTGCAGTTGCTCTGTGGCAGAAGAAACAGAAACACTCTGTAAAGCACAGGTATTTTACATAAAAAGAGGTAAAAATCAAAGTCTGAGAGGAAAGAGAGCACAGTTCTGTGACGCACTGCTGCTGACCATGCCATCAAGTCTTCATCCTGACAGGAGATGCCACAATGCTAGAAAGAGCAGAATAACTCCACAGCAAGAGCATCCTACTCGTCCCCACAACAGCAGAGCAGGGCTTTCCTCCTCTCTGGGGCTGCATCTACCCACCACTGTGGAAAAATCAAGTATTTTTTCAAAGCCTAGCTGCTAGGGCAGTGGCAAACAGAGGAGCCGGCAAGAAAACCAGGTCCTATGTTCTCAGCTCTCATAAAGCATCCAGAAGAATGAATGCTCTTTTCATTGTAGCTCTTGGACAGAACAAAACCCAAGCGCACCTGTTTCGGTTTAACATCATTATTTCTCTGCCTTCTAGTTACTACACATACATTAAGATCTCAACAATCCAGTTTCCCAAATGTAACTCTCTAACTGAGCATCAACCTTTACATAAATGGTGAAAGGAGTATAATTTAGCATCCACAGCTAACGTGTTTGTAGGCAAAAAAATCCTTGCTCACAAACACACCACCTTAATAACGGAGAAAATAAAACCAAATCTAAAAATGGTTAGATGCAAGCGATTTCTGTAAACTTTAGCACACTTAAACTAAAGAAACTATACTGGGGGCAATTTTCAAGAAGATGTATAAGAGCATCATTCAGATCAAAGTATGATCTGAAGTCACTCTTCCATTCCTGCCCTTGCAAAGGACATTCAAAATGAAAAAAGGAGATCAAATATTCCTTTCAAAACCACACATTCCGTTTCTTTCACGACTATCTCAGTGATGAGGCCTATATTCTCCCTCACTTCCTCTTCATGGTTTTCCCTTCTTCCAATTTTTCATCATTTATGTCTTCCTCCTTCTCTTGCAGTGCCAGCTGAACATCTCCTTGGTGTGGGCAGCAGTCATCCAAAGCTTCCTAACATGCTTTCAGGTCAGCGACCTGAAGACACAGATAAAACAGTTCTATTAAGCAACACACTGTCAACATTAATCTTCAAAAGGCACTTTTTCTCTTTTTTTCTACAGCTATAGCATTTAAACTGAACAGTTCATTCATGTGGATGAACTGACTCTGGGTACACTTTGGGAGCAGAAGGAGACCTGTGTCAGTTAAGGAAAGCAGACACCACCTCCTCTTTCAGTGCCCAGACACTGAACACATCTGTGGTAGAAATGAACATTCACAACCACTGGGAACAAACTATTCTAAAACAGACACATGGTGATGTGATTTCATGGAAAGTTTGGGCTATCAGTGTCTTTTAGATGTCATTTCACAACAACATACCCAAGCCAGATAAATACTGAGTGATGGAATCTTAAAACAAGCAATATACATGGCCAGTTAGCAAAATCCCTCATTTTTTCTTTTAGGAAACCAATCACATTAACGTGTACTGTAATAACAGCTGTTTTCCCATCACTTCCATGTAGTCATCACCCAGCTCCCACATATCCTTTTTTTTTTAATGTACAGCAATGAAATTGTTCCAATTCAGTGGTCTCAGAAGCATTTTTCAATTAATCTTTTAATTATAGTCATATCACCAGACTATTTCTATTAGAGGGCTGGGGTATTGCTAGCATAAGAAGGAATCACTTCTAGGATTTTGCATATTTATATTTTTAAAATCTTTTTTAACTTTTACAGGGCAAGTCTGAGTTATTAAAATGTGAAACTCGTGGGAATGGCAGCCAGAAAACCAAGTGGCCACACAGCGTTAGTTCCATACGCCCCCAGCAAAATGCTACGGCAGGAGCAGAAAAGACAAGCTCTCAACAGCACCAAACATAACGAGTTCAGTGTTCTGTTCTAAAAATCACAATAAATTTACTTTTGCTGCGGTTTAATCCCAGCTGGTTTAATCCTTAGGCAACTAAGCACCACGCAGCCACTCGCCTGCTTCTCTCCCCTGCCCCTCGCTGGGACTGGGAAGAGAATCGAAAACAAGTAAGATTTGTGGGCTGAGATAAGAACAGTTGAATAACTGAAATAAAGTATAGTAATAATTATAATTGCAATGAAAAGGAAGATAACAATGAGAGTGAAATAAAACCCAAGAAAACACAAGTGATGCACAGTACAATCGCTCGCCACCTACTGACCAATACTCAGCAGTGATCCACCCCCACCAGCCAATCCCCAGTTTACATACTGGGCATGACGTCATGTGGTGGTTTGGAATATTGCATTGGCCGGTTCGGGTCAGCTGTCCCGGCTGCCTCCCTCCCAACTTCTTGTGCCTCACCAGCCCTCTTGCTGGCAGGGCATGAGAAGTCGAAAAGTCCTTGACCTAGGATAAGCACTGCTTAGCAACAACTAAAACATCCGAGTGTTATCAACGCTAATCTCATCCTAAATCCAAAACACAGCACCGTACCAGCTACTAGGGAGAAAATTAATTCTACCCCAGATGAAACCAGGAACAACGTTACAGGTTTTATGGGAAAGCATAAAACTATATAAAAACTGCAGTCGTAGCAGTCATCAAAACATGTAAGAGATTTTTTTTAATTACACACAAAACACATTAAAAACTAAATGTAAGAAGGTTTAAAAATATGACTCCAGAGTAAAATTAAATATAATTTGAAAATAGAGTAATATTAATTCAATTTTTATT
>NW_010413697.1:0-27700 GCF_000710305.1 Buceros rhinoceros silvestris
GGAAGGGGAAGGGGAAGGGGAAGGGGAGGCTGCTGATAAAAAAGGTACTGGAAGCATTGAGCAGGATGGACAGAGAGCTCAAGAAGTCACCTCACCCATTCATTTGTTCCAGAGTGCTACCTATAATTACAATGCTCACAAAAGTAATTAATATAACCTGCTAAAAAATACCTCTTCAGTTGTGTTATTTCCACCAATTGGTTAATTTCAAGGCCTTGAGTTTGGTTTTTTTTTTAATTATTATTAGAAAGATGTTTTTCTAATTTCTAACATAACTCTCCCTGGTTAAAATATTAATACCTTTTTTTAATTCTTTCTGCATTGAACACAAGAAACTGATCTTCCTTCCTTCCTAATCATTTTAATGAAGCTTCTATAAACTAATTATAGTCTTTTCTATACTAATTGAAATGTCTGCAGTCTTTCTGGGCTGAATTTGAGATTTATTTAAATGACATGTCTGTGAAAAGACTTTTCAATAAAATAGTTTTACAGGAAAATTTTACACATTCCAAAATATCATAATTTCTCAGGCAAAGCTGAAAACTTAGTAAAATTTTTCTATTTATTCATAAAGTTTGATTCATTAATGAAAATAAAAAAGGAAAATGATTTTAAAGCAAATGCTGAGCTCTGTTCTGTCCTCTCCTTCACTTCTGTCTTATAGAAATAATAGTCATTTTTGAGCTTAATTCTATCCTGAATACTTCCAAAATCTTCAGGTATTTAGAATTTTCCTTTTGGCTCACTTCTAATGGAAAATCACTTGGTCTCTTTGTGAGTCTGTTCCCAGGATCTAAAAACTGTTCTCATAGGGAAGAAATGACAAAAATGATAGTAAAGTGGAGTTCCCTGCAAATTTTATTTTGAGGCAGTTCATTTTATCCCCTAACTTTATTTTTGCAGAAGAAAAGGATGATTTGTCTTTGTAGTGACTGCAGGCCAAGGAGGGAAAGCGAAGCTGAGAACCTTCCCGTCCATAACAAAACCTGGCAGCGATGGTCTTAATAGAGTTCAAGTTTATTTGACTAATTCTTTCACCACTTGTCAGAGAACATACTTTTGTTTGCAGTAACAAAACAAGCTCTTTCCTCCCCCATTTCTCCAGCGAGTAGCAGAAGCACTTGTGTGGAGCACACATTACTGCTAACCGTTATGATGTTTGCTGTCAAACTCATTTATTTATGCAACTGCTGTGGAAAGGCCTGGGGCCCATAAGCAACCCTGAAAGATTTCAGAGCCCTGGTGTGGGGTCATGAAAGGGAAAGTGAGGGGGAGGGCAAAACCTCCACTAGTTATGAGAAAGGAACTGACACAGGAAATGGTCACATATGGCACAGATTTATTGTGTCCGGGACTTCCCATTCAAAACTCATTATATCCACAGCTCAGAGCAGTGCATGGCACGGACACATTCATTTTTAGGTCTGGCATCCGATGAAATTGCTATTCTGCTTTCGGGTGGCGGTGGTAGTTTTATCATTCCTTGGCCAGAGACACGGTGAATGGAACCACGTCGGCACAGGCTCTGCTGTTGCTGCCCCTTGCCGTTATGTTGAGCCCCGGGTACCAGTTTGATTAAGCTTTGGTCAATGGAGTTGCTGGTCAGGAGGAGAGAAAAATCTTTCTGGGCTTTAAATACACCTAGAGGAAACCAGGATTATCTTAAGGGGAAACATAATGACAAAAAAAGCCTTGGTAGCGACGTGAGAAACAAATTGATACTTAAAGACCAGAATGCTTTTTCTGGATCCAAAAGATGTTTCTCTTTGAATTTTTCTCTTTTAATTGTCTTTCCCCTGAGACAGAATCCCTGTCACAGCCAGCTATTGGCTCTTTTAATGATGGTTAATGACTTCAAGAGGTTTGTGGGAATAGTTTGTTTGTATTACCTGCTTCATGAGAGCATCTAAAAGCTCCAGCGCAGGCCTTGGGTCCTGTTTTGCTTGATGCTGTACAAGAAGTCATTACTTCCACCCCTTAGCTGTGCATTCATAGCCTGCAGGAAGGCTCTGGACCTAAATTATCTCTCCCATGGTATCCTATGAGGGCTCACTCCATCCCATTCACCCCAGTCCCGTGTCACACTTTTGATTGCATTACAGTAGGGTTCAAGTTAATGAGCCCTGCATTCTCCTTCATTCAAGGTGACAGTTCAAGGATGTTTAATCTACCCACTTATGGGGACTCGGAAAATGCACAGAATGATGAAGTATAGATCAATTACTCTGTTTAATCCTTTTTGTCACCATGCACAATATAATCTCAGGTAATGCTGCTTTTGTCACCATATTGGATTTATTCCCTAAACAGGTATTATGGGGAACTTTGTGTTGTCAGCATGGCTTCAATGTCTTAAATTCCTTAATTGTTAATGATAACAGAGACAAAAGTCCTCCCTAATTTTGTCTTTTTGATTAAGCTTGATGAATGATGGACAAGCTGCTCTTTGCCAGTGCTGACAGTGGCAGGATGGGGCCCAATGTCTGCCTCTACTGAGTCATTCAGCTCTAGTGTATTGGCACTGGAGCTTCCTGATCACTCCTGCTACATCAAGAGAACAACTCCAAGCCCAGTTTGGTCCCAGGCAACCCAGTAGTTCAAGACAACTCCTGGGAACTTACCAGAAATTAGCATAATTTAGGAGCCACTTGAAAAGGGTGGTTTGGAGGTGTCCACCGTCTTTTGGAGGCTCAGTGACATTAATACTATGGGAGTGCCATGCCAGCTGGCCTCAGGGACAAGAAACTGGCCTTGGCACTGGTTATTTTGTTAGTTTTGACACGTGCAATGCTGTAGCAGGTCAGTTCCAGCTGAGTCTTCTGGGCACAGCCAGCCAAGGTGTTTCCAGGTGTGGTCACCTTGCAGGCACAGCAGGGCATTTGAGAAGTTCTGTGAGTACAAACAGTAACATCCTTTAGTTCAACCATGACTCAAGGCCTAGACTGGGCACTCTCGCTAAAGAGCACTTCAGATTTACCAACTCACCTCCTTTGACAAGGCTCAAGACATATTATCCTGGTTAGGTTATTCTCTTTTTCGCAGTTTTGTGAGAGGGGTTTGGTATTTTCTCCCAAATGCAAGCATCAAAAATGATTCCTAATTTCTAAATCACTGAAAGCTTGAGGAACATTTTGGGTGATGCTATACACATGCGCTGTTCCCATAATCTTTCTAGATGATCCTTTTTGATCACTGAAGTCCACTGCCCTCAGTGGACTTCTGTTCTCTCTTGTTAAGACTTTACCTCTGCACTTATGCTTCAGGGTCAAAAGTAAGTTACTGCTTTAGTCTCCAGGAACTGCAAAACTGCATTTTTTTTCCCCATAACTTAGAAATTTATAATATCATCTGTAGCATATGCACCTAACCTCTTAGGCATGGGAGAGCTCTGAAGGGTTGGGGCTAACAAAAAAATACGTAACTATATGAAAAATGCAAATAATGCTCAATTTCTTGGTAAGTGCTGTCAATACGTGTGGCCATATAAATGCATGCAAATAATGAATGAAGAACAAATATTTCACTTACGACACCTGTTTTTCTGTGGATTTGTATGTGAAAGGGAAGGGTCAATGCAGATCCTGTGATGCATAATAAGGTTGTGTTTATACTACAGTCTTTTATTCAATGGAAACACTGTCTTTTCTCTGCCCAGGCACCTACTTTTACAAAACTTGTAGGAACGTAGTATTTTTGAGTCTATAAATGTGACTGAAATTGGCCAGGGGGGTCAAGATTTTATGGAGGAACAGGAGGATAAACAGGAGAGCATAAAAACCCACGTGGTGTGATGTTAGGAGACTCATTTCCTTCTAAAATAATTTTCTTTAAAAGAAAGAATTAACAGCCTAAAGCAATCCTTCCATTTTTATTTACACGGTCCCTGCTATGAGTATATATTTATGTGTGTCTCTCCCACACACGTACGCACACAAATACACGAGCGAGCACACATGCCACCGTGCATTCCTATGGCTGAGTTCCCAACACACACCTGGCGAGAAACCCACCGCAAAGACGTGACTCGACATTGTGTATCTGTGTGTTTACCCTCCATGGGAACACTGCTAGTGATATCCCTAATTTACGGTCAGGGACATTTCTAAAAACGATGGGGGACGCCTTGTTTCAGCACCCACTGAAGTTGATGGGCTTGTTTTCACTTGCCTCCATGAAGATCTACAAGATCAACACCTGCAGAGCTATTGCTTTCAATGGATGAGCGCATCGGCGTGAGGACCCTGAGCCAGGGATTAGACAGAAGAATTGGGGTCAAAATTATTTACAGGTAACATCTGAACTCAAGAAACGTAGGAAAGGTTTTGTATAGAAAAACCCGACCAACCTCAAAATAATTTACCTTCTCTAGATTTCTGAAGTCCTATTGCTGGGCCCTTTTTTTTTTTTAATTTCACATTTGAATGTCAGCAGGTCAAAAGGAACAGTTAATGCTGATGAATATTCCTCCCTCAGTGAAGATATGTCCTGGCCAGCCCAAGGCCAATGAAGCGCGATTTCTAAACAGTGCCCCATTTATCTCCCCACTTCTCCTTCCTACTCTGCTCGCTTTTATGTTTTTATAACTATAATTGTAGTTAAATTAGAAATAACTGATGGCCAAATCAGATGGAAAGAAAATTGTGGGAGATTTGTTTTATTTTGATAAAAACCTGACATTGCCTTTTGTTTTTGTAAGAAAAAAAAAAAAGACTGCATTTTTTCTTCCACCGTGAATTGTGAAATCTATCACAAAATGGGTACAATTTATTGAAGGAAATGGTGATGTTAACCTGAAGGGAAAAATCATTAATGCTGATGTTTTTCACTGAATTTTAAGTACAGGAATTTATTTTGTTTTGTTTTATATTTTATTTTATTTTATTTTATTTATTTGGTCTTGGGGAACTAGGGAAAAAGCAAGAGACTTGCAAAGGACTCTATGTGTCTTTAAGTCAAAGAATCTGTTTTAAAAAAACTCTTCCCTCCCGCTCCATTTTTCTAAATAAAAGATATGAGATGTTGTTGGTGGTGGTGGTTTTTTTCCTAAGCAAAGAGGACCCCCTCGGAGCATTTTTCTTTTCAAATGTGAAATGAGGTGGAAAATCCTCATTTCACGACAGGAAGGACAAATATTGACACAAAGTTAATATTTGTCAGGAGCCCTAGAAGCAACCTGAGTGCTAAAATCTCATATAGATATATATGTTTGTGTGCCTCTGTGTGTGCATGAATATAATTAAATAATAACCTTGACTTGATGATAGGGGAATCTGCTCTCTGAGGCTGAGGAAACAGCTGCCCAGGGTGAACACACGTCTCTCCCCGTATTATTTCTCCCCTTTTCTTGCACCGAGCGGGACACACGCACGTGCCTGTGCGTACCCCCAGTGCACACATGCCTTCTTCCTCTGCTTGGGTGCATGCAGCTGCCAGCGTGACGTTCAGCCTCACTTGTCTGCATGTTGCTACGTATGTGAACATCTTCTCCACCCATCCCACCCATTCGTAAGGTCTCTGGTTGACTCACACTTTCCAGGTTTCTCTTTCTTTTTCCTCCCTCTCACACACGCGTGTGTGCAGACACACGTGCACATACAAATATAACCTGTTTATTTTCATTTCACCCATCGTGGGGGGATGCTTCTGGAATTTCTCACTGTTATTGTTCATCACGAACGTAAATAGCACATGTCAGCTCAATATTCAGTGGTCACTCAGCATTTATTAAGCCCTGTCCACTTTGGCCTTTTTTAGAGGAAAGCCCCAGGGCAGATTAGCTGCTGGCCCTGACACGCCGCGTCACTTATCTGTTCACATTGATTATGAGAGTCAGCTGTGACCAGGACTCACTTTTTCCTTCTCCTCTCAGACCCCTCTTACAAGCACCCCTGCTTGGATTTTCATGAGGAAATAATCAGATTAGGGCTTCAGCGGTGAGTTCATATGGAGTTCTCTTTCTCCAATGTGCTACTAACTGAATAAACGTGTTTTGTGGTAAATTGTAAATGACATTATGATTACTAAGGCCAGCATGGGTTTCATTTAAAAGTGATCGAAATTGCAGGCTGCAGAAATTGTGACTGGCAGATAAGGCCATTTGGAAGGAGACAAGCAGCGATGCGTGTGTGTGCATGGATGTGTGTGTGCAGGAAACCAAGCAAACCCACTCTGCAAGGCAGGCAGGGCAAAGGAAAGTCCTGGGAAATCTCAAAATATCAGCAAATCCCATTTGTAGACAAGAAAAATGTCACTGGGGTGAGATGGGGGGGGGTTTCAGGAGAGCAGATGATGAGATCTGTCAGCCTTTGTGGGCTGGCTGCCTTCCGCAGGGTGCGTCCTCTCAGCGCTCCAGGACAATACTGTATGTCTCTGACTGCAGCATTTCCACTTCTGCTTCTGAATGGAGTTGCCTCTCTCTTCCTTTGCCTCCAGCACACGCCGATAGCAAAATACTTACACTGCTAAAGAAAAAAGAAAAAGGGAAAGGCATGAAAAAGGGAAAGCAAATGGTAAGCTGGTGTCTAAAAATAGGGGCTTTTGCACAGACCCAGTCTCATTTCAATGTCCTCCCTGAACAGAGCTTGACATTTATGCAATTTCATTGCTCTCCTCAGTAACGTGCAGAGCGAGAGCTCATTCTGGGAAATGCTCACAGAACATGGTCTGCACGTGAGGAAAGCCCTTGAAATTAATAACAGGTAAGTGTCCACAGGATCCAGGCATTGAGAAACAGCTATGAGCAGAGCCCAGAATGATTTGTCAGAGTTTGTGTCTTTTCCAGGAGTCTGTTATTTTCTTCTAGCAGTGAGTTTTCCTTGGTTCATCCAGAAGTTTATGACTCCCGAGGATGTTCCTGTCCCCTTCTTTTATTATTATCAGGCACTGCTGATCTGCCTGCGCATCCCCGAAGCTGCTGAGTGAGGAGCACAGAGTTCGTTTAGACATTGGCCATGCTTCCCCTAACACGTTTGTGAGCACAGCTAACCAGTGAGCACAGCTCACCAGGGAAGGAGCAGGCGTGGTGAGGAAAGGAGGATTTTAGCTGGCTACAACAGCAAATTCCTCCTTTGATTTTATTTTGAAGAGAGGAAGGAAAAACAGAAACACATCTTTTCCTAAGATGCTCCAGGCAGAAATGTTAATGTTTTTGGTGCCCGTATCTGAACTCATTCACTTTTATTCTCTCTTTATAATCGGTGATGATCTCATCATCGTAGCCTGAGGCACAATTTCTCTCATCTTAAAGCAGAGACCTATATTTGGTCAGTCAGAGCATTTCCTAACTCAGAAGACTATGTTTTACATCTCTTGTGTACAGAGTTTTCCATAAAAAGATCCTCCTGACTTGTCTCCACAGACACTCGGGATAGGATTTAGTGGCAAATTCTGACATACATGGAAGTGTTTTAGCTCCTGTTATATCCAGTGAAAGAATACCTAAAATGTTATCTAAAGTGGATTTGTGCTCCCATGGATCATGTGTTTCATCTACAGGTGTTGTAGCTGCCCAAAGAAGTCCAGGTGATATTATGTACTTGTGTTTAAATGGATCCTACCTCTGGTCAGTTAAGTTAGAGGGTAGTAAAGGGCAGGCCAGCTGACAAAAAAGAGGTATTTTAGAGTGAACTGCTTTTCTGGATTGATGACTGGGGAAATAGGTGTGTTTTGGTTACCGTAAATACGTGTCTAGTGTAATTTCAAGTGCTGTAGGAAGTCCCACCAGGCCTCCAGCTCCCACCCTTGAAGGGCATAGGTCTTCTGGAGGCCCTGTGTCACGTCTCAGATAGCTCAAGGAATCCCATGTGATGCTAGATGATGGCCTGTGGGCAAATGATTTAAACTCCAAATCTCCACTGACTGCAATGGGAGCTGAGACACTTGGAGCACATGTAAGGGTCTCTGCTGTTTGTAGGTGTCTGAATCTGGTGCTTTCTTCCAGCTCTAAAACTCTCTGAGGTGCTTCACTGTTGGAGTAGGTTAATGAAGTTCTGGTCCTTTCTAGCTTTTTGTTGGAGATACAATCCCTTTGAGTGGGATGAGATGGCTGCATGTGGAGTTAAATTATCTTTCCAAAGAATTGCGGTCATGCCTTGGTTTGTTGCCCAGCTATGGGCTTAGAACCAGGAGAATGTGGAAGACACAAGGACGTAGGCACATAGTGCTGGGTCAGGACAAAGATCTATCTAGTATGCCTGCTATTTCAACAGTGGCCATCATTTTTTATCTAGGAAGAAGGGGCTAAGTGTACGTGATGCTTCTTTGTCACTTCTTATCAGTCTTCAACAATTTTTCAAGTCAAGGACGTCTAGAGGTAGATGTGGTTTCTACCTATTTAATACCCCATAGTTTCCAGGCTTTTCTTAAAGCTGTGTAAAATTTTAGCACCAACAAAAGTGGCTTTGAGCACCAAATGGGAAAATCAGCAGCTATACCATAAAATGTTTAGATGATGCCTGAAACAATTCTTTTTTTTTTTTTCTTTTCTCTCTTCCAGGAATTTACAGAGATGACAGTGAGTGCATCTTCAAGTCCTCAGTGCAAGGCTACTTCTGCAAGCAGGCAGATCATGCATTTGTCATCTTAGAAAACTTGGACCCTGATATGGCCAGCCAGAGACTGTTTCCAGTGGTAGCAATGACTGGCAGCTTTATGGATACCTTCAGTGATGTGACTCCACATACCTCGTGTTATCCTGCAGAGCATCGTTCTACGTTCTTTTCTGTGTTGCCATCTGCCAAACACACTACAGTTTGCTTCCCAGAGGAAGCACCTCTAACTTTCAGACTTCATCTCCTCAGTGGCCAAAACACAACCAGACTACCCCTAGCTATATTCTACAATGAACCTCTCAGCCTTCGTGTTTTCATTCAAGGGAAATATGTCTCTCCAACCCCATCTTCTATTTCACTGAAGGAAGAGGCAGGAGCCAATTACTTTAACTTTGAGGACAATCTTCTCTATGTTCTACTCTATGAGAAGGAACCTGTAGAAATAGTTGCTGGCCTTTCCCTTCTTGTGGCTTTCACTGTAACTGAGGCTGTTGGGGAAGAAGGAGAGGCAAGTGTAATACATCGATTAGCTGATTTCTTGAAGGTTGGTCATGACCAAGTCAGAGTGGTCCATCGTGCACTGGGAGGTGAAAGCATGTTGAAGGTAATCTCAGCCAATGCTAGCAAAAAGAAATATCACTGCCCTAACATGGCATTTTGCACGGCCTTTCATAGCAGGTATGGCTCACAGGAAGTGGGGAAAGGACCAGTGAGTGCCCGAGCTCTGCAGCCATCTGATGCGGCTGATCCATCAAGAGTGCTCATCATTGAACTTGGTGACCCACCAGGCCATCCAAGAAATGAGCTGACAAGTGACAGCTTAAAGAGTTTGGCCAGAACAATTATCAACACTCATCAGACTGGAGATCTTCAGAGAGGCCTTGGCTTGCCAGTTGATACCCTAATGGTGACTCAGTCTACCCTACTGTTTCCAGCAGAAGGTAACAATAGGTAAGTATCAGGTGCACTACCAGCAACTATTGATTTAAGTGTAGTGAGGCAGTTTAACCACTTGATCTGCTTATTAAGGTAGAGAGTTAAGTTCTTCATTGACTGAAATGACCTATCATGCTGAAACGTGTTATAAACTTTCCATGACAGAGCTATTTAAGAGCTGGGCTCCTGAGTGTGAATTACTGTGTTATTCTATCAGTGTCCGTGAATCTCTGTAGTGCAGAGATGTCCATGATGCTTTAAATGAGGAACAGAGTTCCTGGAAGTCCGCCTTGGAACTAGAAAGTGTTGGGCAAAGTCAGCATTTCTGAAGAAGTTCAGACTATAATAGCCCTTTAAATGTTAAACATTTAAAGTAGTAATCTATGAATCTTCATGAACTCATGCAGCACCAGAGATGCATTATTAAAGATGGGTTGTTGCTTTAACTAACTGGTAGGTCTAAACCTTGATTCATATACTTTTAAAATTTAAGGCCAGAAAAGACTGTTTATTCTTATTTTTCAAACTCCTGCACGATACAGGCCACTGCTCTTCACTTTGGTACTTCAGCACTGACCTTTCTTTTTGGCTGAAATTCTAGAAAACCATCTGGTCTTGAAGATCCAAGAGCTGGATACATCCAGTACTACCTCAGTGTGTGCCTGGATGTTGGATGCTATCACTGGTTTTGCTGTCATGAGTACTTGTCCACTTTCTCTTGTCATCCTCCCTCTCCAGCTTCCCATGAGAGTGTCTTGTTCTTTCCTTCACTGTTACATCAGCGAGTTTCTGGGCATTGACTCCTCCTCCAGATACCTCCAGGGTAATCAAATCACTTAGCTCTCTGCTTTTTAATAAATTGGAAGGTTTGAGTTCTGGTGAGTGTTTCTTTCTGTCTCTGTTTTCTGAATCCTTTCTGAATGTACATGTCTGAAAAGCTATCAGTTTTCATTCACGGTGGGCTCTCCAACACCGGACCATTTTAAGATTTATCTGGGCAGGGTGCTAGGCCATCCTGTCTAGACTGTGCTTTTGTCACGAAAGGTTGGATCACATGATCCTTGAGGTCCTTCCAACCCGGTATTCTATGATTCTATGAATCTATGATATCAGTGCCACATGCAATAGTAGTATTAAATCCCATTTTCTGCTGGCAGAATTCAATGGTGCCATTAGCCCATTTTTCCACAGAAATAGAAGAGCTCATGATCCTCTGTTTGCTCACTGTACCCTCTAATTCTTTGTCAGTTCTAGCTTTCCAGGACCTAATCCACTCAGTTGTTTGCCCAGATCATACAGACCACATGATCTAGGTGCCCATATTTGACTTTTCTCTCCATAATTTATCAGCCCACTAATCCTTCCATGTATTTTATCAGCAGCAGGTTTACATTTGTTTCTCAGTGCAGATAGAGCATCAGGCCCGCAGCTGAGTTTGACAGGAGAACACAAGACAATCCTTTACTTTGTAGTAGTTTCCCAATGGGAGCTACCTCTTGATCTCTGACAGTTACCTAGTTCTTGGTCAGCTTTTTACGTACTAGCTTTTATTGATATTCTGTACTAAGAGTCAGTTTTTGAAGGTCATTTTCTCCCTCTCCTTCACAGCAACAAATACTCCTCTGTCCCCATCTTGCTCTTCCCGTCCTCCTTCAGCCACTCTTTACATGGCCACAGTGACAGCCCTTATCTGCAGGGAAGGCTGAGAGGAGCTGGGCTGGGAAGGGAGCAGACAGCAGTGTATTTCAGCCTCAGATCCTGAATCTGTATTAAAAGCATATGGGAAATATGAAAAAGGTAATATCCCATCTGTTTTTAATAGCGGACGTGGGATTTGATGTTTGGCAACCTCATTGTGTACTCTCTTGATATTGCATAATGTTATTTTTTTATGTTGTGTGCTGCTGAGCCTTACCCAAGGATAAGCATACGCCATCTATGCAAGAAAGAAATTGGATTTGTCTAAGACTTACTTCCTCTAATTAATACCATGTCCTCTAACATTTACCACTGACCCCTGTACCACCCTGATGTCTGTTGGCTGCTAGTGGTACAAACTACTATTCACACGCTTAACTTCTTTTCTGCTGGGCACTATGTGGCTTCCAGTAGTGAAGAACCCACAATAAGGGCACTCATCTATGACCACAAGAATCTTTGTTTTGTTTTATTATTTTTTTAAGTGGTGTTATATTAAGCACAACAGGAAATTATGATTTGCAAGATCAAATCTTAAGTCAGGGCCAGACTCTGAAGATTCGCTTTTTATGGCAGATCTAACATCACTGGTGTCACTGGGGATATTTGTGTTATAATGTAGGATATGACAAAATGGGACAGCAAAAAAATGCTGTGGGATGTTTTACAGTCTGTGATAGGAAATGTTATCCTATTTTTATGCCATCCAAAGACATGCCTGCAGAATGTGACAGGTATGAGACCCCTCATTCAGAGTGTCCATTATGGATGATCGGAACAGAGGGGACAAAAATAGCTACACTGTGGGGAAGGAACGAGGTGTGGATTTTGAACAGTAAGTTCACCAGAACCCTATTCAATGCCTATAGGTTACTGAATACATCACAGAGAGGAGGAAGCAGACATCACCTAAAGGAGAGTACCACCCTTTTCTGTGTGCCTGGGAAGAAGCCTTGTGACTGCCTTTTTCAGGCACAAATGACATCTTCTCCATACTGGGGACTGTTCTCTCAGCTGGGGTTTGTCTTGCCATCTGTGCATGCACTGTGAAAACAGTTCGAGCAGCGAGGATCAGAACAGATCCCTGAAAAGGAGGTTGTGCTAGCATAAAGCTGTAGATTAACCATCTCAGTAGGGGAAGACCTGGGTTGTATATTGAAGACTATTTGAACATCACCAGATCATAGGACCAGCTCAGAGCTCATCCACTCTTAGCGGCCTGGGCTCCTCTGCAGTGCTATTTATTGCTCACCATCAGTCATAGCTTTTCTGGAATTACTCATGGCTGACATTTCTGATGCAATAAGGCCATAGATAACTTGTGAAATGAAATCAGGGTTTTCCTGTTGGGACGTGTAGCATCCCCAGTGTCGCTCTGTCTCTCTTTACACAGTACATGCTACCACAGGCAGAGATAATGGGGCTGGGATTACAAGTCAGGCTAAGTATTCCAGTGTATTTTTCTATGGAAGGAAAAGAGAGATATTTTCACTCCTGAGTCTTGCAGAATTCAGTCAGGCTGCCAGATACGCACAGAACCTGCGCTCCTGCTAGAGTTTCAGACTCTTACATCAGGACAACAACAAAATGATCTTTGATCAGCAGAGACTGGGTGTTTGTCTTTGCAGCCCAGGACAGTAGGTAGCCCGGGAAGCCTTGCTGTGGTCATGTATCCAGGCAGTAAGTCAGCATATTACATTGCCAAGCCTTTTAAAAAACAACTTGTCTGTTAAGACTGAAATGCTTTTTTACATAATTTTGACTCCTTTGTTAGGGTCACTTCAAGCTCGTTGGTTTGTCAAGGGAAGACAGAGGGGATTGCTATGACTGCTATGGCCTTGCACAGCAGGCGAATGTGAAATCACACAGTTTTATCTTCCTGTGAATGTCTGTGTATTAATACATACTGCCATGTATTTACAGATAGATAGAAATCTCTGGTTTACAAAGTTTGCCTAATAGCAATATGAACAGGAAAGTTGAAGAACAAGAGAACACAACAGTCAAGGTATTGCATGTGTTTGTGTTTTACACAAAATCAGAAATATGAAGCTGGGCAGTCCTCTATGAGCCATTTAGTCCACGTCCCCACACTGGAGCAGGGTATTTGCTCCTCCTTGATGGACCTTTAACATGCCGCCATCTGAAATTTACAGGCATTAATCGTTCTTTATTAAGAGTTAGGTTTGGGGTAGCATGTGAAAAGCAGTGTGTGTGCAGGAAATAGCCTTTGAGGCTCACAGCAAGCAAGAGAAGTGAAGCAAATCACCAAAGAGGTGCTCAGTCAGAGAGCAATACCCATGCAGAGGACTAAATGAGAAATCACTGCCAATTCGCTATGTCACTCGGCATATACACAGGCAGGGTTAGAGGTCCAAATTAGATTAATTCTGACACATCCTAAGCCCAAGTGCTTGGGTTTTGTTCCCTTCAGGCAGGTTTCAGGCAGGCTGCTGTATGGAGTTGCACGGGGTTTTAAAAAAGGGACTCGACAACTTTTTTCTTGTGTAGGGATCCAGCTTTTCTTCCAGTGGGTAGGCAAAGGCTGGGTGCTAAAAATCATGACCTCAGAGCTGCAGCTATTGTGAGACTTGAGGCCCTATCAAGGTTTTATCTGCCATACATCCCTGAAGTGAAGATGTGGAAAAATTGATACTCAGGAGCTTAAACTGTAAGATTAAAGCCTCCTTAAAATTGAGTTTATATAATTTTAAGTCAAATGGGACACTACAGAAGGCATATTCTGGAGTGGCATGTGCCACTCTGCGTGTTGATGTACAGAAAAGGCAAACTCAGTTCAAGCAGATACAGGGAAAGGCATTGACGATGATCGTGGAAATGAAGATTATTTTACAATGTAAGGAAGAGAATCATAGAACCACAGAATAATTTAGTAATGAGTTGGTTTGTTTAAGTTGGCAAAGCCGTGCTGAGGAAAGATATCATCCTATCTGTGAAAATATGTGGGAAGATTAAATACCAGAGAGGAAGCTCTAGACACTAATGGATAATGACAGCACAAGAATAAACGGGTGTAAAGTATCGAGAGATAAATTTGCATTTAAAAATGAAGGTTCCTCCTCAGAGAATAAACTGGAAGAACCTTGCAACAGAACTGGAGGAAGACCATTTCTCATTCAGCACCAGCCTATTTTCATGACTTTTTTCCCCCCACGCGGCCAAAGCTATATTCTGACTTCTTTTTTTTTTTTAATTAAGTTAGGGATTGCTGAGGCCCCTTTTTGGCTGAGATCACACTTAAAAGTTTAGTAAAACTGTGAAAAAGTACACATGAGTAACCTGGAGGATTTCTGATCAGAGGAGTAAAATTTTCTATTGGGCTATTTATAGTAGGGATGGGATAAAAACTTCATGAGAATAATGTGGAGGCTAATACATGTGTAAGAATGATCATGTCCTATAAAACACTGTGACCATATTGCACTTTAATAATCAGGATGAATTTCACTATTTTGTTCACAATCCATAATTCTTTTCAAACTGGGAAACTGAGTAGTTGTGGGATCTGTCAGCAAGAGGTAGGTGGTCATCATGAACTCAGAGACTCTGACACATCTTTCTGCACTGAAGATGGTGGGAATGGAGCTTTGTACGTGAAAAGAATTTGTGTGAGGTCATTCTGGGTCCCAAATGTGAAGATTTTCATCACAAAGCTTTCTGTTAATTTTTTGTTTCTGGTGGCATTTTTAGCAGACAATCCAGGAGCTGAAATTGGGAATTGAAACCGAACTGTCAATATATTGGTGGTCTCAGGAAGG
The DNA here is from genome assembly GCF_000710305.1 of Buceros rhinoceros silvestris. Taxonomy (NCBI): domain Eukaryota; kingdom Metazoa; phylum Chordata; class Aves; order Bucerotiformes; family Bucerotidae; genus Buceros; species Buceros rhinoceros. The sequence goes on from NW_010413697.1 coordinate 14,966, forward strand.
CACAGTCATAGCAGGGATGATGATACCACGCGAGGTCTTTAACTATGTAGATGTTAGGTCCCAGCTCTGCTGTTTTAGCATTTTTCAGAGAGGGGAAACTGAGGAGATATCTTGCGGCCCCCATCCATGGCCAGTAAAAGAATTAAACTGCAGCTTAAGCAGAAACACTTTTCATTCAGGTCCTTTCCAAATCAGCACAAAGTTTACCTTGCAGAGTAGATATAAGAATTTTTCAGGCAAGTTGAAGGTAGTGCCACGACAACATAGATTTCTGCTAATTACAGCGATGTGTGTCTGTAAGATCGAGTGTTTGTTTCTGAGGGGGAAAATCCCCAAACCAGTCGAAGTACCCTGTCCCTTTGTGCATGATCCTCGTGTAAAGTCGGTATTATTTCCCTTCCAAGTTTTCAAACAAATCTCCAAAATACTCTTCAGCCATGGAGCTTCACATTGCCGCTGCAGATCAGATAATAACAGTTTTTCAACACTGCTCTCTTGGACTGGAACCCATCTGGCAGTGTAGGGGGTTCAAGGGTTTCAACTCCCAAGCTATGTTTCTCCTCTGAGCCTTATTTTTAAACTAAAATGCTGTTAGTACCTACTGTACATGGCAACCCTACCTAAAAATTTGGCAGCCCCCCTCGAAGGTGACACCCATGAATTACAAGATTCAGGCAATTAGAAGTCATACCCGCACTGTAACCATGGGGAAACCACAGCTTGCTTCAACACCAGATTTCAAATATCTGCTGATTCCTCTGTGGGAAGGGAGTAGGAGGTAGGAAAGGTGAAAGAAGAGCAGGAGAGAGCAGAGGAGGAGGAAAATAAAGAGGATAGGAGAGACTTAAGAAGATGAATATGGAACTTTGCAGTTCTCTACGGGAGGAAGAAGGCTCATATTGCCATATATTGCCACACCAGTGTAAATCTTTGAAATCGAAATGTTTATTTTATTAAATCTCTGTTAAAAATTAAGAGGATCAGCTCAAGAGGAGCTTTCCCAATTTCCTGGAATCCCCCCAGAAGTTACAGATGTTCAGACACATGCAGGAGAGCCAAATGCATCCCCATTGTCTTTCTCAGGGACTGGAAAGAGATCTGGTCCCAGCAGTACCCCAGGGCTGACAGACAAAACCTGCCTTGGTCATGTCACATAAGAATCCATTTCCCCCTTAACAATTAATGAACCTGCAGTGAAAGAGGTGATTTACACAACACGTGTTTGTGGCAGGGAGGAGCTGCCGGCCATGTCTCCGAGGGACCGATCCTTTCCCCACTCCACTTTAAATAAAGTGTGAGTGCTGTCACCTCTATCAGCAGAGCTTGTTTGACATGACATTCATGTGAGTGACGGTCATGTCAGCTCCCAGGTCAGCCTGCTTTGCTGTCGCATCGCACTCTTGACTGCTGCTCTGTGTCAGACGGGAAAGGGAGGAAAATTCTTCCACATGCTTTGTTAGCAGGAATCTGGCGAGCAAAGGGTTAAATGGCTTGGGGTGCTGGGTCTTTGAGGTGATGTGTGCACATATATATGTATATGTGCACGTGTGTGTCTATATCTATATATAGCTATAGATATAGACACACACACCTTGGTTTGGCTGTAGGACCTTGCGCCCGCAGGCCACAGTCACATTATCATCTGGAAATTGGATAACGACAGCACAATGACAAATCCAGGTTGCTTGCAATAAGGTGCTAATCCCTTTGCTTTAATATCGGAGCAGCATGTAATGATGTTTGGACATCACTCCAGTTTACTGACGACCCCACTGGGGCCAGCAATAGAAGCGTACAACTGTCTAACAAGCCATCAGGTGACCACCGTCGTCAAAGCAACGGGGGATGCAATCTAATCTTCCCTCCATCCCTTCCAGCTCCCAATAAGGACCAGATTATAGAAGTGGCCCATCAATGCTTGGTAACTCGAATCAATTAACGTTAATTCGCACAATGCTATGATGTATTGTGATCACTTTCATTTCGGAGAAGGGGGAAGAAATTGCTATAATTCACCTAAAATGAGGTTGTCTATGGTGCTGAGGTATTAATTGGGTGTCCATATTAAATGGAAAAGGAGCACGGTAGTGAAGGAAAAGTGGATGAGTGACTCTCTTGGCTGCTATTGACCTATCAGAAGAAGACAGTGCCCTTTTCCTTTGCTTTTATCTATTACAGTTTTCCCTATTGCGTGTCAAGTTGATGTATTATAAAAAATTCATTTGGTGACCTTTCACCCCCCTAGCAGATTAAACAATTTCACTGGGATGGCATCATTAACAGGGCCTTGCATTTAATGATGATTTCTCTAAAAGGCCACGGAGATTCGATTTTAAGCTAACAGATTTATTGCACTATTATAACATATCGTAAAAAACTGTACCACCTACGGTCTGGTTTTAGGATAGAAACTGTTTAAGAGTTTATGTGGAGCTTAAAGTGGTATTACCTTGGGATATGCAGCAGTGACAAAGCTCTGACCTCCAGCGGGATGCTGTTTACATCTAATAAACAACGTTTTTCTGACAGTAAACTTCAGGGGTGTGTTATGGAGGAGGCCTGGCTTAGCGCCTCGCCGCTAGCAGGCAGCTTTGTAAGTGGGGGTATTTCCACTCATTTACAGCAATTAATGGAAGTCATTAAGGAATTTGGAGGATGTTTCTCTCCTATTTAACGGGCTGGCTCTACTTCTCGTTCTAAAGGCTCCTGGTGATCCCACCACACCCGTGAGTGGATCCATTATGTTCCTCTAGTCTCTCCTTTTTTCTTTCTTAAGGTGTCTTATCATTCCAGACTGCAGGAATCTGCAGTCCACCAGACTGCTGCTTGCCTTCAGCTCTTGGTGCTATTGGGATTAAAAAGTGCTAAATGAAGGTTGTCTGAGCAGGGGGCAGATGGGGGAAGACTGCCCTGATGAGGAAGACACGTCTGTGTTTTCCTGGACTGCTGGTTCATGCTCTGTGACTATATGTACTGATTTGTAACATGTGAAAAACATTCCTGAAAGCTAGACAGGGAGCAACTTGGAGCTTGAACAGTCTCTAGCAAATGGAGAAATGGAGATCTGATGGTGGTAGTGCCCTAAAAAACTCATGTCAGAAGAAGCTGGTCAAAAAGACAGGGCATTTTAATTAACATGTACTCCAGGAGAGTGTGCACTGGATGTCTTTTTCAGTTTAACTAACTTTCCTGATGCCTTCAACAGCTACAAAATATCCAGCTTCTAACAAAATCATCTTTGCTTCATGAAAGGAAACCCTCACGATGATCAGATAAAGAAGGATATACTCCTCTTGCCCAGCCTTGCCTACAGAGGCAATTCAGTTACTTGTTTCTTACCCCAGTTCACTATCAACCTAGGACCCCTTGCTGCTTCTCCACACTCCTGGATCTTCTCTTATTAGCTTTCTGTCATCACAGCACCTGACCTCCAGGGCAGTGGACATGTGGCTTCATGCAAAGCTCCCCTCTGATGCTAACTAGAACATGCATTTGGGTGCCTAGGTTTTGGTCTTATTGACTCAACCTCTATGGAAAAAGGGAAACATCAGTAATGTCCGACACCATGGGTCCTGTTCAGTCCTCATAAGGAGATATGATCAATATTATGTATTTATCATTTCTCTGTTGTCAAGGAAAGCTGCAGCCTGCTTTCCCCTGGAGTTTAATTCTTCTAGCTTTGATTTCTTTCTATAACATGGGAAAACATAACAATTGGTGGAAGAAACAGTCATTGTTCGGAAAGCTTTTTCTGCTTAATGACCTCAGTCTCCTCACTGTCTTCTGGATGCTCCTATCTCTCTCTCCCTGTCTCTATTACTTAATGATAATATCTGCAGGGGGAGACAAAGCTCTGACAGTGCAGCTGAGCAGGCACAGGTACCTAGTGTCTGATTAACTTCACCACCACATGACATGAGAACCCACTTCATACCCAAAGATGCTGGATTCCTCACAGCCCTCCCAGTGAATCTGTACCTACTTTGCCTTACACAAGTCCTCAGCTTGCCTCTCGCCTGTCTTCACTACAGCATCTTCTGTCTTGTAGCCCGTCTTCTCTTCAGCGATTACTACATTTTCAAGAATAATTTTAAAAATTCTCTGCTTGATCATGATGCATTTTGACACACTATTTATTCCTCAAATTCTTCTCTGTCTCGTTCCCCTTCCAAGGATATACTGATGCTACAACGCCGGCATTGCAGACATACCCAGACAACTGTTCAATTAGTTCCATTGTCTGTGTTTATTAGGAAATAAAATATGCCAGGGACTGTCCTCTGGCACCAAGGCCAGCCTGTGTCCACAAAAACAAATTCTCTCACCCACCATTTCAGGGTGGCCTCATCCAAACTGCCAAGTGAGAATACTCTCTGGCTGTATTGGCTCCCAGATCATTTGGGAGTTGTCCTGGACTTTGCTATTGGATCTGGACCATGGCTTGTGATAGACGGACAGTTTAACAGTAGAGGTGATCAAGCGCCAGTGCCAAGGCTTGTTCTTTGGCATTTAGTTTTCTAGTATGACGTATTCATCAACTTTAATGGACCCTTGACCCAGGCTCTCAGTCTGATCTTCTTCTTGCAGTCAACTGATAATAGCTGTTATTACTATTCTTCTTGTTCCTATTATTATTGCTGTTGTTGTCATTACAGTTATTACTGTAATTATAATTAAAATGATGAGTTCTCCTTGATTTCAGGGAGATTTCCTTTCCTCTGTCCCAAATCACTCCAAGTAGTCTCTCAATCATTCCCTAACCCCCGCAGCAGACCCTCTGCTTTCCATGACCGCTGATTTTCTTGTTACTAAAGAGCAGACACTTGCTCTCCCGCAGAGCCTCAGCATGTTCTGCAGATGTGATTTGGCACTGATGGTGAAAGGATCTGGGATCCTGACCCTGGTTGCTCTGCTGACTAAGGTATCGGGAGCAGTGCCTGCTTGCCCGCTGTGCCGACATTTAGAAGAGCTGCAAGGCACAGAGAAGACGAGCTGCTCCCCATTGAGCGCTGACAGCAGGGAATTGCAAACCAGCCTGCTCCTTCCCAGCTTGAGACTTCAGGGGAGTGACAAACCAGCAGGCTCTTCATGTCCATCAGGAGGAATGCAGGTCTTCTCACTAGGCTACAGGCACGACTGTCCGTCCCCACCTCCCAGCGGCAAAGCTGTGCCAGGAAAGCCTATTTTCCTTCCAGCACAAATCACCAGGGAAGCAGCAGGCTGTTCTTCTCTCCTCCTTCTCAACACCAACATTCACTTGCAGGAACATAACTCGCCATGTACAGGGTTGCATCCTAAGGCAGGGGCTCCCTCACAGCAAAGGTCAGGTTGGGATACACACGCCATGTTCTGCGCTGTTAGCTGCACAGATTCAAATTACCTGCAAACAGACACTGATTTTTAAGCACTCGTGTATTTTGGGTTTGGTTTGTTCTCTTTGCCATTACTCGCCCCAGGGAGTAGGAATGTCTGCTTCCCATAACCACAATTTGCAGCAGCCTTCCTTTAAGTGTGAGATGAGCATTTTTACCGTGTAGGGCCTGGGGTCTGGAACCAGGGCATTTCATGGCAACATTCTTCCTGTTTGTTGGCAGTTTTAAAGAAGCTGGAGAGAGAAAAAAAAATACTTCGGGCTTACAGAAGCCACGCCAAGACTCTCCTAAACTTGCCTGGACTCAGTTGGAGCCAGGGAGCCCGCAGAAAGTACAGAGCTCTGCCATGAAAACAGGAGTGGCTTGGGAGTGTTGATCCTGCAGTGCACTTCAGTCATGGTCCTGAATGAACATTTGTGGAGGGAGGTGAATAAGAGCACTGATGAACATGTTGGTGCCTTTGACATGAATAACACTGCCTGTCGGACTTTTCCACTCAAAAAAAAAAAAAAAAAGATCAAGATAAGAACTTAAATCCATGAGCTGGCTCTTGAGACTGCAGCTGTCCTTAAACCCTTAGTTCGTCTTCCCAGTGTCTGTGGATGGGACCAGTATTTCCCATCTGCTGCAGTGTAGTTTCTGGTTTGTAATGCATAGCAACACCCTGAAAAACAAAAAAACCCCAGAACAATCCCAAACCAAAAAACTGAGCTAAACTGAAGGAAGCTTATATTCCATGTATCTCCTGTTAGTAAACACCTTTAAGCAAACAGAAGAGATGAATGGACAGCTTCTCTACTTTCTTTTCAAGATAATACCAAACCTCCAGCCACATCACTGCAATTGCAGATTAGAGGGTTTTATAGACAAATATAAATTATATGTATATATGAGATACTAAATGGCACAAAGCTCAGGGAGAGGGAATGAAATGATACAGGCTCAGAATAAAGTATTGCTTCTTTATTCAAAGGCAAAAGCCCTCTCCTGGGATGCTCTAATTTAAATTTCAGGGTTGGAAAAACCAATGTCTTCCAATAGGGTGTCAGTATACTGCTGTATATCAGTGTGCAGACTGCACAGGCAAGACAGGGTAAGAGCACAAGAGTGACAAGATTAAGAAACGCAGCAAAGCCCTGTAAATGCTGTGCTTGTGTAGAGGAACTGAAGCTTAGAGGAGCTCAAAGGTGTTCGTTGGGAATCTTTCCACTGGACAGAACACATCTGCAGCCTCCACTGCAATGAAGACTTTGAGGCCAAGGCGTTGGGTTTCCAAATCCATAAAATGGATTTCTGCCACATACTCCCAATGTGATACCAGGCAAATAATTTATTTTGTTAATTTCTCAGTTTTCCATGTGCAAACTGGGGATTAAAGCAAAAGGATTTTTTAGTACTTTGGTGCTGCTGTTTGCTCACAAGTGATGTCTGTTCCATCGTTCCGTTCAGGCTGCTCTTACCCAAGGAATCAAAGTGACATGATATGGTAAATTAGTGGCGATTTGGTACAGTGCTCCTTCTATTCACAGCAGAAGCTAAGTATTGGCATCTACATAGTTCAGGTAGAAAATCTAATGAGCAGAAAGTAACATGTTGTTCCTAGGTAAAATGTGAATTACCTCTGGGATTAGCACTTTACATAGCATTAGTTTTCTGATATTCTTTTGTTTTTAACATTCTTTTGCATGTGAAAGGAATGGAAGCAGACACTACCCAGGAACATGCTTGTATGTGAGACCCTATAACATCGCTGTTCAGGTGCAGCCCTCAGATGGAGAAATCGAGAAGGAGCTTCCTGTACAGCCAAAAATCATTTTCCTGGACAAGAAGGTAGGATTTGGCCCTCTGTGGATGGATGCTTTTATGAATTCTGAACAATTTTGACATTTCCAAGCAATCCAAAAGCAATGAGGAATCCAAGAGCAGAGCAGTGGTGAGTAGAGATCACCATGTTTAAAACAAACTTGGTCTTCTATGTGATGAGGCTGAGCACTGGCAGAGGTGCTAACACAAGTCCTTGAAGCAACAGACTAAGTCCACTGAGTGATTAGATGTCGATGCGCTATGTTCGGTACCAGAGTCACATGAAATCTGCATAGCATGGCTTCGTGCTATGTTTCTATTTCCTTTATATCTTCATGTCCTCTTCCCTGTTTTCCAACTATTTTCTATTAAAGAATAACTCCCATTTTACTGGACAAAAGGCAAAAGTATAGCCACAGAAAAACAAACCCCAAGCATGACATTTTTACAGTGGTGACACAGAAGCATGGTGTCAACTCCAAGCTTGGACAGCTTTGTGAACTCTATTTCTGAACGCAAAGTTTCTTTACAATAAAAACAGCTCTGTTTATTCACTAGTCATGAGACTAAGCTCCCTCAAAAATTAAAAAACCTGAGGGTGAGTGATTTTATATACACATAGAATATGGGATCTAGACCCTGCACACCTCTTGTGGCTGGATAATTTAGGTATCAAAATTAGTTTATTTTATTAAGTGTATGAGGAACTTTGGCCTGATTTAATAGACAGGCTGAATCTGTGCAGTTTCCTTCAATTTGTAAAGTCACCAACCTTGGAGATATTCAAAAGCCATCTGGTTATAGTCTTAGGCAACCACATATACATGACCCTGCTTCATCAGAGGGTTGGACCATATGACTTCCGTAAGTCCCTTCCAACCTCAAACATGCTGTAATTCTGTGAACTTGGATGTCATAGAAGCCAGAATGTAAAAATGAGGTAATTCTCATAGATGATGTGTGTGTGACCCTAGATACGTGAAATGAAGCAGCAAAGCATTCCAGACATTGTTAAAACCATTGAAGCAGGTTCAGAGAAGGGCAAAAAAGCTTGTAAAGGATTTAGAGAACTTATCTTATGAGGAGCAGCTGAGGAAGCTGGGACTGTTTAGTCCGGAGAAGAGGAGGCTCAGGAGAGACCTTATCGCTCTCTACAATTACCTGAAAGGAGGTTGTAGGGAGGTGTGGGTCAGTTTTTTCTCCCATGTTATGAATGACAGGACGAGAGGGAATGGCCTCAAGTTATGCCAGGGGAGATTTAGGTTGGATATCAGGAAAAATTTCTTTACAGAGAAGGCTGTGAAGCATTGGAACAGGCTGCCCAGGGAGGTGGTGGAGTCCCCGTCCCTGGAGGTGTTTAAAAACTGTGTGGATGTGGTGCTGAGGGACATGGTTTAGGGACCCTGGCAGTGCTGGGTGAATGGTTGGACTCGATGATCTTAAAGGTCTCTTGCAACCAGATGATTCTATGATTCTATAAAACAGTCCTCAAGCTGCCAGAACTGGTTCTTTGAGCTTAAGCTCATTTTAAAGAGTTATGGTGAGATTTGTGACATTTGTAACATGGGGCATATAGATACAAACTGCCCTCCAACTGGTCCTTAAAAAGTTATTACCATTGTTAAAACCATCAAAACTATCTTTAGTCTTGTGAGGAGAAAAGACATTAATTCTTCTCTCTTGTTCTTCCTCCCAGGGTCAAAGTGTTGACAAACTGGGGCCTCCCTCAGAACCATGGGTTGTATCAGCTCACCTCAAGGGCTCCTCCAAGGCTGTGTTGAAAGGTTTGGATGAATTTTCTTCTGTCAAGGATATGGAAAATGGTTAATTTTTGAATTCTCCCTGAGAAATACTGAAAACCAGTCTTCGGGCTGAAAAACGAAGGTTGCAGTAGGACTTTGGTGAACTGCCCAGACACATGTTTGAGGATGAGTAGCTTATACATTGTATTTTCATGCTCTGGAAGCTTAAAGGAAATATATCAAATATTTTATCTTGAAAAGATATGTCTTAGATCAAAAAAGAAAAGGATGGAGAATTAGAAATCCTAATACTTGATTTTCAGCTGCTGTTAACTGGGGCAGTTTCCTTACAGTCATCGACACAGAAACAACTGCCTATTGTTTGCAATTAGCATACTTTAACATGAAAAAGCTTTTCATGAGGGATCCAATTGTTTCCTCATTTGTCAAAAGACCTGAACTCACAATTAACTCTAAGCATGTAAGTATTTCCCTTGAGGTTGTTGGGGCTCTGAACATGTTTAGATCCAGAACCTTGTTGAAGAACAGCGCTGAACCAAAAACATGTGAATGATCATATGTTTCTGAACTAGAGAAGTGGAAATGATTATAAATCATCCGAATTTTTATTGCTAAAACATTTAAATGTAAGCAAACAATGCACACATTGAAAAGTGAGGTTTCTATGACAGGTAAAGTGTCTTGTTTGTAGTAAGGCCATTTGTGTGTTAGCTTTGATTTGAAAAGTTCACTTTTAGAGAAGGTAGGTGGCATTCATGCTGTAGATCAGAGCTTCTAACCCTTTCGCTCTCCGTTTCTGTTAATTAGAAATTCTTCCTACCTCATCATAGTTCCGGGATTACAGGTTAGAAAAATCCTTTGGTCTTTTCTGTTGGTTTTCATGCCTTTTCAGGACAGTACACCTCATAGATTCAGGAAAGTGAACCACGGAATGTTGAATCAACTACTGGCTAACAGTGGGAGGAAGGAAGGGAGGAGGGGAGGGAGGCAGGAAGGAAGGAAGGAAGAAAGGAAGAAAGGAAGAAAGGAAGGAAGGAGGGAAGGAAGGAAGGAGGGAAGGAAGGAAGGAAGGAAGGAAGGAAGGAAGGCAGGAAGGAAGGAAGGAAGGAAGGAAGGAAGAAAGGAAGGGAAAATAGAGGAAGAAAAAAGAAAGATAGAAAGACAGGGAGGGAGAAGGATAAAAAGAGAGAAAAGAAGTCACTGAAGAGAAATGCACTTCACATTCTTTAAAAGATACATGCATCAAATTAATAGTCAATAAACTCCAGCAAAGAAAGAACTGCGTAGTACAGATGTTCTGCACATAATAGTTTGCTGCAGTTTTTCCTTTGACAAATGTCCTTATTGCACTCGTCTTTTGAAGCATATGAAAGCAGCATTTAATCGAAATGGGTCCCGTCTAGCACACTGAGGCTGCTTCGTCTGACAGCAGCCAAACTGCCTCATGGAAAGTAGTTTAGCTCCAAATTAGCTTGCTTCTGTGTTAAATACCAGCTTGCCTGAGAGATCTTTGTGAAGACTCCCATATATATCTGTAATATTCAGAGCTTTGAAGCATATGTGCCCGAAAGCTGAGATAGTCTCTATTGAGAAGTACAGTACAATACTTCAGGCTTCATCGTAGACTAGAAATGGTGATTATAAAGTATTTGAACGCAGCTGACAAGACCCTCTGTAAAACCAGCGTTACAGGGAGTATCAGAGCCAAGAATATTCTTGGTAATCTGGGCAGAAGCTTATAAGGAGGAAGAAGTTATAAGGAGGATTGTATGCGTAGTAGATAAACAGAGCCAGGATCAGGCTGGAGTAATCTAGATTCCCACATCTCCACCAAACTTATTCACAGTGTAAATTACTGCTTATTTATACATCACAGCTGGTCCAGGAGAATCACAAGAAAATTGGGGGTTTGGTGTGCTAGATGCTGTACAAACCAGAAAAACTTGTATTTCACCAAAATTAACTGACAGATTAGTAAATTAAATAGTACCAGATCACGGTGAGGGGAAACTCACTTCTGTTGCTAAATCATTAAAGTGAGGCATGCTTTTGCCCAGGGCATTGTCTCAGGTAATTTCTGGCCATAGTACAGAAGTCAACACAACAAAGAAATAGTCTCAGTGGGCAGTTTGCATTGCAGCTTCTCTGTTTAGAGGCTGCAAGAGGTTTGGCCAGACCATGCCAGTTCTTCAGTGCCAAAGAACAGAACCCAACACTGCTTGCATCATGTATGTGTCATTTTATTGCAAAAAATGCAATAAAAACAGAGAGAAATAGTCCTGCACTCTGGTCTACCACCAAAATCCTCATCCCTCTCTGCCGAACACTCCTCTGCATCTGTGCTCACAAAATGTCTCAGCTACTTCACCACTTTGTTCAATATCCTGGACATGGGGATGGCAGAGTATAAATGTCCTCACATTCAGACTTCACCTGTGCTGCTTAGCAGCAATAAAATACCAAGCCACCTCCTTCATAGAGCAGATGATAGTTACTCTGTGTTGTCTTTGAGCAGGCAACAGTCTGTGTGATCACTGGAACAAGTCCAACATCCTAAGAAGTTCTGACTTCTCACCCCCACTTGAACCAACATTTTGAAATTTGTCAGTCTTTAGGATTTTACCCCTCTCACTCCAAGTGCCTGAGTGAAGCCCAGACATGGTCAGCATTGCTCAAAAGCCAGGGCTCGGCTGGTGCCCGACGATACACACAATAAAATGGAGATCTAGTTGCAAAGTAAATTATAGCTTTTAAAAAGAGACTACAAAAATAACAACCATGGCAAGCATAAATGTTGGGTCAGAATGCGCTCCCTGACAGCTTAGAACAAGAGGTAAAGACTGGAGAAACAGGCTTTCACAGGCTTCATTTTAAAGCTTTCCCTGCCAAGTTTCTGGCTGGAAGTGTCTCCTGCACGACCACAGGGCAGTCACCACAGACATCTTTCATGGTCAAATCACTTTCAAATGCCTGAGAGGCTCGTAGAAAAGTTCAAAATGATTTAACAGTAGGACAGGAGGTAATATGTCCAAATGATGAGGTAAAACACTTACGAATCAGAAAAGGGTCTGGTCTTTTCCCTTAGCTGCAGTGACTGGCTCCTTAAGATGATCCCTTTAGGACAGAAAATATTCAGTCTCTTACTAACACTCTCCTAAACTTGGTGACATACTTAGTCACACAAGGCATGAATTAAATCAAGAAGATGAGCATCTGGAACTTCTTAGTGCATCAATACAGCTCCCATTGGCTTTACTTGATCCCCTTGACACTTGTACTCATGTCACACCCCCACAGGACAGATATGTACAGTAAATGTCATTTCACAGTGAGCTCAAGGAACCAAGATTCAGAAGACCCTGTGTGAAATTTCTGGGATCAGAAAAAAGTTTGTGATTAGGAAAGACACTGAGCTTAAGATGAGATCCCTAAGTGTTCCCTTTTAAGCTTAGGTGGTATATATCTGGACACTGTTAATTGCAATGCAATTTTTCATTACTCTGCAGGGCTCACCCAAGTGCGAGTCATAGATGGGTGTGCAAGCTTTTCCAGCCTGGCTGTCTCCAGTTCAGGCACAAACTGGAAACTTGTGTTCACTGTCATATCGCCTCCTGGTAAGCTCCATTTTCTGCATGTTTTTTGATTTGGTAAACGAAGTCAGAACCCTACTGGTGGTCAGGATAGGTCAGTAAAAAGGGAGTTAAGCTTTGTCTGAACAAGTGGAGCACTGCCAAACCTCTAGAGAGCCTGACTTCTGTTACATGTCCAAATTGGCTTTACCCAGGCAGGAAAAGAAC
>NW_010413697.1:27815-32134 GCF_000710305.1 Buceros rhinoceros silvestris
TGGATAATTCCTGCTGCTCATGCAAGATCCTCTGAACCAACATGAGTTAGTGCAGAGAAGGTGCCCCTTTCTCCCTGGATTCCTTAGCTATGTATCCCACATAGCAATCAGGTACTAAGGTCCGGTTTGCTGGAGCAAACTGTCCCACAAATCGAGTTCTCTCATTCCCTCTTTTTTTTTCCTGTTTGTATTCAGACATCTTCCCCCTGTGCTCCCAGTTGTTTTTCTCGTGTCTTTTACCAACCATTTGTCTGCACTGGGTCATCTTTTTGGGTGCAACAGGTTATGCCCATTCAGAGCTTGCCTCCAGGACAGGGCTCTGCTGAGCGTATCCTGACAGTTTAAGAGATGGCGTTGGCCCTCCAGGATCACGCAATTGCACAAGGCCTCTGAGCAACAGTAATGGTGAAGAGGCAGGCATGCTTATGCCTCCTTAGAAATACCGGCTGAGGGGAACATTGGCACCTTGGGGATAGGGCACCACATAAAGTCTGCCTCGTAAAAACCTCAGGGCTTCTGCACAAGAGAATCACCTGTCCAACTGTTTGAGGGCCTGAATTTCTCCCAAGTAGTAGATGTTTGGGATACATTTTCATGACCAGGTTTCTGTGTGTACCTGAACATAGTTTGCTAACTGGAGACAGCTCAGAAGATGCAGCTGATACTGAATGCAATAATCCCAAGTGTTTTAGTGGTAGTTGCTGGGGAAAGTAGACTATTCATGCCACTGCTGCATAGCCTTGCTCCTTGTTTTACAGTAATATTCACTTAACCGATACGGATCCCAGTGGGCTTGATCCATCCACTTTCCATTTAAAGCACCAGCAGTTTCCTCACAGACTATTAGAGTAGTGCAAAGCACCTTTAAGCACCTTGGTATCTGTGAGATTACTTCTCTCAGCTGAAGTTCCTATGTGTTCATACCTGCAGGCAAATTTTTCCCAATCGGAACATGATTCCCACATTGTTCTGATGAAGCTCTGCTTTGTTCAAGTGGACAATATTGACACAAATCTAATTAGTTTCAGATAAAAGTACTTACAGCTACTTACCCTAGTCTCCAAGTCTCCACCTGACAATGTTTCTGATTTTTTTAATGAATTGATGAAAAAAAGGCTTTTAGATTTTTATTAAAAGTGGAACTCAAAGGAGTGAAAGAAATATCCATCCGTCAAAATGATTAGAATTGTGGTGTTAGGACCAATAATGAGTCAAGTAGTGAGACAGGTAATGAGTCGATGTGCTAATCCACACCCTTCAAAATAGACTACAGAGAGTGGCAGGGCCAGTTTTGTTAAACTGGTTTTGTTAAACTGTTAAACAGGCACATCTCCATTCAGAATGTAGTCTGGAATTGATTCAGGGAACCAAAACCTCTCTATGTTTTTGATTTTTAAAAGGGCGGTATTAGGCATCTTCCAGTCCTTGAGGCTCAGATGCTGAGACCCAATGAACTCTTGACCACGGAATCTATGAGTAGTGGCTGGCTTGATTCTCGCTTCATTTACAGAAAACTTTGGTATCTCTGGATGAAGAGCATTACCCAAAGCTTGAGTGCATCAAGAAACTATTTATGATGCCAACAGCAAGCACACTGACACTTTTTATTTATCATGCTCATTATTGACATGGTAGAAAAATATTGAAAGTTCACTAGGAGTTTTCTGTGTCATGGACTTAAGCTTGATGCTAGTGAATGGTTCTAGATTCCCCACAGCTTATATTGCTATGAATCAGGAATAGCCTGTAAAAACCGTGCGTAACTCAGGAACTATGCATGACTCAGGAAGCACTGAAAGCTTGAAAATTACTCTAGAGAAGTATCATTACATATTTGGTGTGTCCTGCTACTCAGTCCTAAATAAATATTTTTGGCTAGTGTTAGATCTGGAGATAGACTGACTTACGGGTTGTTCCTGCATTCATTTTTAGCAGCATCATCACTGCTGAAAGGCTACAACCTGGTGTTTTAGCTGTGAAACCAGTGTTTTTACTTTTGTAATAAACTCTGACTGCTTTAAATTCTCAGGGGCTAAGTTTACTGTGCTGTCTCAGCCGTTTACCATCTTCCCTGTCCCTGTGGGAGCGAAGGCCAGCATGATCCTCATTGTCATACTGAGTTCAGCAGCATCTGCATTCATCCTCACTCTTGCATTCTGCTGGTTCAAGAAGAGCAAGAGCAACAGTAAGTTGGAAATATCCACTAAAATTTATACTTGCAGACTTTCTGTTTTATTTAACAAATCCCTAGAGTGGCTGTGACACAGTTCAGACAATGGCACTCTGAAAAAGCTCTAGGAAATTCAGCAGTTTAGTTTGTAGTTCTGGGTTATACAGTTTTATGCCTAGAACTGATGCCTGAGTCCTGGCTGGAAAAAGTTTTAACTGTATGCGAAACATGATGAAAATCATATTTCTATAGCGCAGACAAGGCATCTAGAAATGAAGGAAATACTTGCTATGATTTCAACAATCTGTGCAGCCACTGCCTTTGCCTGACAGAGGATGACAGAGCAAAACTTTGCAGTGGTAAGGTCATGCAACGCCTTGGTGATGACCAAGGACCAGACACAGCTGCAGTGTGAATGCTACGGACACAGTGGCATAGCCATGCTCACGTCCCACTATCAGCATCACGCAAGTCAAAGAGGTAATGAGAGGGCTACAGCTTCTCTGGAGCTCTCCTCAAGCAAATCCACACCTCTACTAATTTACCTTGAAGCTGTTTTCTTTTTAGCATTGACCTTAACCCAAATATAGCTCCCTCAGGGAGGATTTCCCATTGCGGAAGGCATAAAGATATTTGCATACAAGAACTGAAGGTAAAAGGATGTGAGTGCAACTGTTTGGTAGCTTGACTGTTGAACAGCCGCCTTAAACTTCTGGGTGTGTTGGAAGTCTCCAATAACTTGGCCTTTCAGATATGCTAACTGCAGCTGGGACCTAGCCAAATGTACAGATAACCCCATCGTGGAGGAGTTAATAAGACATCCCCCACTGGTTTCAAGACCTTCTCACTAGTTTCTCCAAACTTTTGTTTTCAACTTACCAAATCCAGACTGGAGGGTCTTTCTTCTAAACTGCACCATGTACACCAGCCGCAGTAAGGTCTGAAATACTGATATTACTGAACATGGTGACAATGTAAGGAAGGCTTCTACTGGAGAGAAATACTAGGGAGAGAACTGGTAGGGACCATAATGGCAAAACACAAGATGGTATGAACACAAAACTCTGTTTTGGGGCAAAAAGAACACTTCTAGATTATCTGTTAATTCACCAGCAATAGATTGTTGATGGAATTAATAGTTGCTGCTGAGAATGGATTGAGAACGATGTGACTGTATGTTTCATTACAGAAACAAGGACTGAATGGACTGATGTACCACAGGCCAAGGGACCCCGTAAACAAGCACAGCCTCATGCAGCTCACATCCAGCCTTGCTACAATCAAGAAGAAAATAGAAGTGGTGTACCTGTAGCAGGAGGTGAGACTGAAGTTTGACAATAATTCAAATTTGTACAGAGTTGAACATCAAAAGAGTCGGTTTAGGTCTCTTGACAAACTATAGGTTTGTGTAGGATCAATGCCACAGTTCTCAGAAGATCTGTCACTTTATTACATCCCCTTTCTCCTCCCTGGTATTTTTCTAACTGTCTTTTTATCTGTTTTTATATACATTGTGTGAAACCCTAGTTGCACTGAAGGCTGCATCATTATCCTCCTTACGCTCATTGAGTCCTTAATTTCAATTAGTGCTTTTGGAGTAGGTCAGAGACCAACACTCCCATAGTGTCCCCGGGATGCCTGGACCAATGGGGCTACTTCCTGCCCAGGTCTCCAAGTGCTGCAGCAGTAGCTGCTCAAATAGCTCTGGACAAGATTTCAGGCTGTGGAGGATGGCGGGGAGGTACACTGCAGGTAAAGAAAAACACTCAGGGCTCATTTGCACTGTCTCTATTACCTTCACCACTCCCTGGACCTTCATGCTGTGCTTTCTAAGCAGTGAGTCCAAGCCAGCACCCCATAGCAGCTCCATTCCCACCCACCCCACTCAGCATCTCCCTTTACTCCCCAGGGTCCCTGCCACAAACACCCCTCTTCCTCACACCTCCTCAAGACTTGTCTTTTCATCATCTGCTGATCAAATACAACTTCTTCTGAGGTCACGGAAAAGCAGACAGCCTCGGGGGCATGTGGCTGGCAGCACAAAGCACTGCCTTCCGTCTCTGCAAGTCTGAAATGTTCTTACAGTAGTTGGGTTATTTTTGGTCTCACCTGCCAACAGCAAAGATCTAAGGGCATTCGGATAACCCTG
>NW_010413697.1:32290-45942 GCF_000710305.1 Buceros rhinoceros silvestris
ACCACTCATTTACTCTGTTTTGGGAATTTCTTTTTCCTCCTCCTTCCCAAAGCCTGTGGATTACATAAGAGGCAGGAAGAGGAGAGCTGGAGTTTTATCTCCCTTTAATTAGCATCTATCACAAAAGCAGAGGGAGAGAGGAGAGAGGAAATTCTGCAGTTTATGTGTTTTGATATTTGCTGTATTCCTCTAAAACACAACGTTCAGCTGTGTGCCTTAGGATACATATCTGCTATAAATTCATTTTTTATCTAATTTGTCTGAGATCTAAGCTTCCTGTGGAGGTCTGAGATCAAAGGATCTGATTCTGTCTGATGTCGGCTCTGACACATAATGCGTGCTGACTTAGTTCTGTCTATAAACTCGCAGTGGGAGGCTGCCATTCTCCCTTGGCACCTTTACATAGTGAACTTTCATTTTGGCTGGGGAGGCTGACAGGTAGAGCGTTGATTGGAGCTGTCGTGTAAATAATTCATGGAAAGATTTTTTTTATGTTTTTTTTTTTTTTTTTTTTTTTTTTTTTTTTTTTTTTTTTTTTTTTTTTTTTTTTTTTTTTTTCAGAAAAAAGGCAATCCAGCCACTTAAAGTCTTTCAGGAATAGTTGCAAGACAAAAAGATTCCCCAATATGTTCAAATCTAAACAAGAATAACAATATCTTAAGTGAATTTAATACATATGACTTGGAAATATCTAATGTTTGATTTCCCCTTATTTAAAGTGCTGTTGGTTTTGGAGAGAGAGAAAGAGAGGGGAGAAATCAAAGCTGCAGCCTTTTTGTTTGGTTTCTGCTTTATAGCTGTTCCCCCCCACCCCAAGAAATCCCACCTTTCTAATACAATTAAGTGTTTGGAGTGTTTATTATTAATCACCACAAAAAGTCTCTCAGGACAGAGGTTTTGTGTTTGGTAGGTCCTTATATGGCGCAGTGGAGGTAGGGGCCCTGGTTGCTGTCCCAGAACAAGTAGCTGAGAATGCAGATCGGGAAGAAAGTTGTATGCGTGAATATGTGGTATTGCAGGGGAGAAAGGATGAAGGTATTACCTCGTCTGTCCTCGGTGTAACAAAAAACTCTTCTCAGCTTCACATAATTATCTCTTTCTTGAATTAAATAACTTTTGATTGGCTAATGCATGGCTAACAGAATGGCACCTGGAGGTGGAGGAATGTATTGGGGTCTTTTTCAATTTATTCACCTCCTTCACCATTGAAAAACTGTATTTTACACCAGTTTGGTTTTCCTAGCTTCAGTTTCCACTGTTAGGGACTAATCTACAGGATTAATTTCTTATATAGCACATTCTTTTATTATGAGGTTTTCTTCTCTCTGTGAAAATACTTAGTCACTGGATTCAAATTGTAGTTCTTACTTAAGTCTCACATGTCCCAACAATTTGAAATCCAACTTGAGGTCTTTTTCTATACCCTCTGCTTTCTTCAGACCTGGCTTGGATGTCTGACTTGTGCAACCACAAAAATAACATTACTTCCCTGACATCACTCACTATTCTACTACCAAAACATCCCTTTAGTCCTTTCAGGTATTTTATCTTACTGATCCTTATGCTGAACTCATTGGTCACCATTGCCCAGAAATCACAGTTGCATTCCTGAAGAGGTTCTCCCACTCTGCAAACGGGGTCTGCATCCCTCGCTCCTAGGTTGCTCAGATCAGCTCTTCCTTCCTCTTTCTACCAGTCTGCCGTTTTTTCCACCTTCTACAAAATTTCATCAGAATCAATTTTATTTTTAATTCCAAATCACTGGTGGAAACACTGAATATCTTCCATTTCAGTGGCAGTGTCTGTTACTGCCACACATCCCCACCTCTGAGAGTTATTTCCCATATATAATTACTGCCTGAGCCCTGTCTGTTAGCTGGTATTTAATCCAGTTAATCGTGTGCGTTAATGACACTGGATAGTTTGTATTTAATTTAAAAAAAAAAAATCAGGGTATTTTAGATTACTGTGTCATATAAATCTCAAGGCAGTATTTCATCCTTGAAACTGCTTATACCCAGAAAACCTTCAGCACCATCCATTAATTCAAACTCATTTGGAAAGACATATTTTCACAGTTGAAAATGGCACTTTTGAAGATGAAGAGGTCATCAAGACATATCAAGAACTAACATGAAGCTTTGGTACAAGGGATCATGACCTGATCAGCTTGTTTATGTGTATAGAGAAGAAAATTGAACCTAGTGATGTATGTGATTGTACTTTAAACCAGCCAACTAGCTTAAAGCAATCTTAAGAAGGAAAACTGTTACACACAGAAACAAGTGTGATTATGATTACTGAAAATCTACTGACTAATTCCAGTGGATTTCCAAGACACACAATGCTGATATAGAAAGTTTTGAGTGTACAAGTTCAAAAAAGCCAACACTTTAACAGGAAAAGTGACTTTAACAGGAAAAGTGCCTTTGTATAGGCACAAAGCCATTGGCATGCCTGTCAGAACTCAAAGAGTTCAAGAAGCATCTAGGTGATGCTCTTAGTCTTATGATGTAGTTTTAGGTTCCTTGGGAGGAGCTGGAAGTGGGACTTGATGATCACAGAATCACATAATCCCACAATCATCTGGTTGGAAGAGACCTTTAAGATCATCAAGTCCAACCGTCCACCCTGCACTGCCAGAGTCCCTAAACCATGTTCCTCAGCGCCACATCTACATGTCTTATCCTTACGGATCTCTTCCAACTTGAGATATTCTATGATTCTATGAAAATTATTGGCACCAAATAGAGGCCCAATTAATGAATGACGGAAAAGAGAGAAGAGAATGAATCTGAGGTCTGAGAAACCATGGGGCTGAATGTCTCAGGCTGCTAAGGGTTAAACTTCAAGGACAAACCTGAGAAATCAGGAGTGGTAACAGCAAATTTTCTGGGGTCATCTGTGGTAAGGACCTGTGATATATGCTGATGAACAGAGTGCATAGGTCAATGTTGTCCACTAACACAGGAGATACGTGGCCTAGGACTAGCTCTTGATTTGGAACAAGTATAAAAGGTTTGGGACTGGGCTGGTGTCGTTTTATTCTCAGAGGGGAAGGGAGAGGATTGCAAGAATTTTCCAAATGTTTTCAGCATCCAGACGAGGTAGACTGCCAATCTCGCACTGAAGTGATAGCACACCCTGTCAGCTCAGAAGCCATCTGCCGTAACAATACAAGTGATTCTGTCGCTGTGGTTGATAACCATTTGGTTTATTAGGATGTAAACATTTGTCGTTTCCCCATGAAAAATGCATAGAATATATTTTGCTTTTTCTGTGTTTTTCAAAGGCATTTCTTAAGCAGCGTTGCAGGTTACAGGCTCTGCCTCGAGTAGGGTTCAAATATTGGAAATGACAGGTTCTGCCTTACATTACAACACACTTCATATAGAGTTGGTGTGTTTTATAGATGTGTGGTATTAAAATTATTATCGGTCTTAGCAATAATTACCTTATTAACAAGCTGTATCCTATACACTTAATTATTAAGCATGTATTAATTGATAAGCATTGGAAGATACTCCAGGAGCTGTTAGACGTTTTAACTGCCTTGTATTTATTTGTGGAAATAGTTTGTGTTTATTTGGTTTTAACAATTTATTTCTGTCAAACTCAAACTTGTGGCCATTTAAAATTATTTTCCCAACAAAACCTCCTTTTTCCTTAATATCTTTAAGACATAGTAAAGGCATAAAAGGACAAGGAACATAAAGGTAGTGTCTAACCATTATTGTATAGCATAAGCAAGTCTTGCTTTCACAGATAGGGAAGAAACTGGAGCAGTGGCACATGCAAAAGGACAACTGGAGGAGCTGAACCTGCAGCCCCATGAAGCCAAGTCAGTGAGAAATATGAGCACTGTCCAGCGTAAGACAGGTAACAGAGGCACCTTTTCTTCAGCTAGGAACAGTGGCAGTCACCGACAGCCATGTGAAGGAACAGCTCCTGGTGACTCTCTGGAACTTCAGCAGCCAACTGCCTTGGGATGCTCCACCCAGAAAGATGTTCCCCAGCCTTCAGCAGGTTACAACGAGGAAAGAGAGAAGTCTGAAAGGATGCCCAGACCTCAGAATGATGTCGGAGACCACGTTGCTGTGGTAGCAGCAGAGGTATAAGAGATAAGAGGTGGTGAACCACTGTCAAAGTGAACTTTGCCAGCCTTGCAGTCAACGTGAGACTGAGGCTTTTGTCTCCATGGTCAGAGAGAAAGACTCATATTATCATGGGGAACCAGACTGCTGTGCTGCACATGTACAAATGAACCTGTTACCTGGATCCGCAGCCAACTGGGAGATTCTGGCCATGTTTATGATGTTGAACTTGCTTAGCTTCCAAAACAGGATGGGTGCACCCACACTGCCTGTCGAGAATAGTCCTCCTGACACCTCTAAAACTCTCTCCAAGAGTTGTTTGGGGTGCGCTACCTAGGTCAGCTTTGAGATTACATTCAAAAGCATTGAGGGATTAGCCTAACAATTCAACAGTGCAGATGATTAGATTTTTGACATATTAATATACTAGCACTGATGTAATCTTAGTGTCTAGAGTGATGCTGATTGGTATGTGTGCGTATATACACAAATATAGGAATTTTCCCATTTATTCCATTGAAAGAGTCTCAGTATCTGCATGAAACTTTTCCTTTTTCTGAGTAAAAGCATTTATTCAACTTTCATTTCATTGTGACTTGAGTAGTGCTTCCATTCCTCCCTAGATAAATCTGTGCTGTTTCTTTTCTTGTAATTAAAGTATCTTGATGAGTAAAATCTTCACCATGTCGTTGTTTTCTAACACCCTCAAATCACTGGTTTGTTATGAACACTAATCTTTATAATATAAATAATAATGTTGATGTTTCTCAGTTACTCAGAGAATTCTTTTGTGCTTTGCTTTACTGAGATGGAAGATGAAGGACATTATTACGCCCTCTCTGTACCATAAAATTCTTGGTTGCAAGGTGGTTTGATGGCACAAGGTACTCCTCTGTGGAAAAAAATCCTTAAGCAGGAAGATGAGGTTTCTACGCAGATCAGCAGTGGAAGAGCAGGTAAGAAATCTTGATTTGAACGAAACCCAAACAACCACAAAACAGTTCACCTCGTGCTGAAGGTGCAGATGTTGGTCAGCAAGATACACTGTTCTCAAGGCGCAAAAATAGATTCACCAGCATTAACTCATGTACTATACTGTGTTTATAAGCTTCTTTTTTCTGGTGAAATCAGACTGATTCCACGGGGGTAGATCACTAAGCCTCTTGATTCTGGGACTAGCTCAGAAGATACAGCTTGCAGAGACATCCAGGTTTGGCGGACTGATGTGCAGACCCTTCCTTTCCTCCACAGCTGACACACAGGTTTGGTTGAGTTAACAGGCATAACACACGTAAAGTGATCTTTTCCTCTCTGCAGAAACACAATTACTCCAGCCCCTGAACTCCACTCCCCTTAAGCAGAAAGCAAATAATATATAATTACAAGTGTCTGAATATATGCAAATAACATGCAAATAATATTGAATGTAAATTATATGGAAAATTTGAACAATGGAGCCTTCTTTTTGGGAAAAAAATCAGATATACTGGAAACAGTTAAGGGCTTTAATTAATCCTTTAATTCATAATCCTTGCATTTACTCGTATTTTGTTTACAGAATAAATAACGTCTTGCATGTCTAGACCTCTAATGGAATAAGCAGGGCTAAAAAATATTTAACTGCATCATTCTTGATTTTGATTTCATAGAATCACATAATGCTTTGGGTTTGAAGGCACCTTCAAAGCTCTTCTAGTCCAACCCCCCTGCAGTGAGCAGAGACATCTGCAACTAGAGCAGGTTGATCAGAGCACCATCTGCCCTGACCTTGCATGTTTCTAGAGATGGGGCTTCTACCACCTCTCTGGGCAACCTGTTGCAATGTGTTTCCCACAGCACTGTACGTTAACTGAGTGAATGGAGGAGCACAGAAAAGAATTGGGGAGAAAGTGAAATAAAACATGATGAAAAATCAGTGCAAACATTAAGTGAATCCCAAATAAGTAAGAAATTTAGGGGAACTTTTGTGGTGTTTCATAAAAAAAAATCACTGTAGTAATCAGAGAGAAAGAAGATGTGACTTAGACTGAAGAACATGGTTAAACATGATGTGATATTTTTTTCTGAAAATAATTTGGTTTAGACTAACCTCAACATCTCGGATGAAATGGGATCCTACTGTTTTGTAGCTGATGGAGATCCAGATTTATTTTGAAAAGTTTTCCCTCTAGACTGGCAAAGGAACAAACAGCCTCTCACTCTTACAGGGAATGTATAGTTAGATGAAAAGACTTACCCAAGCTGCTCGAGGATGTCTTGGGCAAGGTAAAGAAAGAGAATGCACATCTCATGTCCCAAGACAAGAGAGCTTCATTTCACAGTAGGTCAAGTACCACCTTGGCCTGGGGGGCATCTGCATGTCATTAGTCTTGCCATCCATATTTTTGGTGATCCTACTTGTACTGGGTTTGCATGGCAAGGTTTTGGTAGAGGGGGGGCTGCAGCATTGGCTTCTCTGAGAAACTCGAAGTTTCCCACACGTCTAATAGAGCTCCTGCCAGCCAACTCCAAGAGAGACCTGCTGTGGGCCAAGGTCGAGCCCATCAGCGATGGTGGTAGCGCCTCTGTCATAACACGTTGCACTGGAGCAGGCATTTCCATGCAGCCTGTGGTGAAGATGGTGGTGAGGCAGGTTGTCACACTGCAGGCCATGGAGGTCCCCAGTGGAGCAGATATCCACCTGCAGCCCGTGGAAGTCCCCACACTGGAGTGGGTGGATGCCTGAAGGAGGCTGTGACCCTGTGGAGAGCCCGTGCTGGAGCAGACTCCTGGCAGGACCTCTGAACCTGTGGCGAGAGGAGCCCATGTTGGAGCAGGTTTGCTGGCAGGACTTGTGACCCCATGGGGAACACATGCTAGAGCAGTCTGTTCCTGATGGACTGCACCCTGTTGAAAGCAGGAGCAGTTTGTGAGCCCATCAGAAAGACTCACGTTGGAGAAGCTCCTGGTTGACTGTCTCCTATAGGAGGGACCCCACAATGAAGCAGGGGAAGAGTATAAGGAGTCCTCCTCCTGAGGAGGAAGGAGTGGCAGATACAATGTATGATGAAGGGAATGCAACCACCATTCCCCATCTCCCTGTGCTGCTTGGAGAGAGAAGGTAAAGAAAATTGGGAGTGAAGTTAAGCCCAGGATCAAGGGAGGGGTTCAGGGAAGGTGTTTGAGGGTTTAGTTTGTATTTCTCATTACCCTACTCTGATTTTATTGGCAATAAATTAGACTAATTTACCCAAGTTGAATCTGTTTTGCCCATAATGGTAACTGATGAGTGATCTCCCTGTTCTTATCTTGATCCATGAGCCTGTCATTATATTTTCCCTTCCTTGCCCAGCTGAGGAGGGAGAGTGATAGAACAGCTTTGGTGGGCACCTGGTGTCCAGCCTGGGTCAATCCACCACACTGCTCAAGACTCTTATTCTTTGTAGTCTTGATTTCTCCTCAATCTGTACACTATAATTAGAACAATAGTGGTTTTCACCTTTACATGGATGTTTTAGGGGTAATTTTATTTGATTAAATACTCCTAGGAAAACATTATACATTCCAAAAGTTGAGGTAGGAATGGAGTAGAAAGAGCCAGAGAAAGAACCTACATGTGGGTTATACATGAGGGATGGGGTGTCTTGATAGACTCGAGGTTGTTAAAAACTTCTGGCCCAAGTGCACAGGGTTCAGCTGAAAAGAGTTCATTGTTTTATGCTGTCATAGCAGAGCTTCTGAGAGGACACATAAAAAGAGAGCATCAGGATTTCAGCTCAGCTTTTCAAAGAAGCCTATAGGCATGCCGTGGCAGATTCATGCTCTAGCGCAGCCCACACTCAGGCCAGCTCTGTGAAGGACACTAAACCCTTCCAGCAAATCTGTTTGGGGTTAGCAAAGCTCTAACCTCCTCATAGTGAACACCAAGTCCTTCAGAGGGCAGGAAAAATGAATGTAAAAAGACTGCACCTACCTGGGCAGATCCATCCTCTGAAACTCAGAGTCTTTCTTAACTTAAATGTCCATGAAACTTGACAAATTTGGCTTCTCTGCAGCCGATGGCCAAAATTTCATTAAGTTTGCTGGATTCGGGGGTTCCACCTGCTCATCTTTTTCTGTAGTCTCATCTCCAATAGTACTTGAGTTTTCCTTCATTGATATAAAATACAGTGTAGCTGAAAAGATGCCTTATTTTCAACCAAGTTCTTTAGGCTTGTCTGAATTTCTGGACAATCTATGGTCAAAATTATTCTTCTTTCTTCCCACCCCCCACCCCGCCACCCCCCATTTTGTGGAAGTGGTATTTTTTCCTCTTATGTCTGAAGTAGAGGAGTACATTACAGACAAATTTGCCTAAGGCTTTGGGCCAGAGCTGATGAGACTTCACGAAGATACAGGAACAGGCATATGGATAGAAAAAAAGAAAGCCTGTGAAAAATTAAAATGACAAGCCTGGTTAGGGAGCAGAGATAACTGGTGATGTAGTAAAATTAATTACAGTCTGGTTTGAAGGAATTGTGTGCCTAAGACAAAATTTAAAAAAAAAAAAAAGAAAAACCAAATAACAGTGATGAGATTATAAACCCTTTCATCATCTCTGTATGGTATAGCTCTGAATCCCTATTTATTATGACATTTATTATGGCATTTATTTCTATAGGATGAGAGGTATAAGTGGCAAATAAAGGAGGCAAGTGTCCAGTCATAAGGTTTTTCTCTGAGCCTCTGATTCTGCAGTGAATAGCCTTATTAAGAGTGAAATTACACTAAAAAAAAAAATCCTCAGTGGACTAGGAACTGTGAGAAAGAACCTTCACTGGATCAGGAAAGCTGCATGTTGCAACACACCAAGGGTGATTATGGGCACTTAATGACTATGAGGAACCACAGTTTTCAGTTTGTTTAGTTTTAATTTTTTGCAATAATTGAGCATTTGCCAGGACTTGAAATTATTCCAGCTTCGTACCTACTAAAATGTGGGAAATATTGGGTGATGATTTGTTGATCAATGTTATTAAAACAATTGCAAGAGCAAAAGTCAGATACACCATAGGATCATGGCAAGGTTTCAGAACATGCGAGCAAAGGGTGTTTGTGCGGAGATTTCTCTGATATACAAGTGTGCTTTTGAGGGGTGGGCACAGGACATAGCTGCTACCTAAGATAGAAGATTTCGTATATTAGATGACATGAGAGAAGACAACCAGAGTTTGAGGCTGCAGTGGGGGACAGTGAAGTTCCTTGGAGCATGAGGTCAGTCTAGGAAACACCTTTGGTAGATGTTGTAGTTGCTTCTCACTGACTCAAACCTGGCCTGGAGATGCCAAGAAACCACCACTACTAGTGTCTCATCAAAAGACAGTTTTCAATTTTCAAAGAAGGAAAGAAATCTAGAGAAACCATTCCATCAGTGAGTTTTCCAAAAAGGAAAATAGAAAGAAGGTTTAATTTTTGAGACTGGAAGTTGAAATCCCTTTTGAAGGAGGGTCATTTGGGGAGATACTTACCTTATCTTTCTGGTTTCTTTCTTTTTCCACCATACTCTTTCCTTTTACATTCTGATCAGCGAAGATGAGAAAAGTACTAAGGCAGACAAGGAAGAAAAAAACCATAACACCCTCAAATTAGTTAAAAATGAAATATTATATATTGCTCAATTTGTCCTTAGCTTTATTATGCTCAAGGTGAACATTTTTTAAAAAGTACCCCAAAAAACTGGAAGAGAGTGTGAAAGAAAAATCTGACTTTATCCAAGCTTTTGTTGCTATCTGTTGGTCTCCAGTTCAGTGACTCATTTTCTCCCAAAATACTCCTAGCACACTGTCAACTTTGCCTCAGATGTTTTAATTCAAAGCTTTTTCCTCACATGACAAGCTAAATGAAAAATAGTCCCTGTTACTGGTAAGACTGGCTCAATTCACAGTTTTGAATGAAGACCATAGCAGAAGATTGCATGTGAACTAGATAAAATTCTGAATAGCTCCCATACTGTGCTAGCCCAGACCCTCATGCTGGTGTTAGGTACTTGGGGAAGAACATAAGAAAAGGAAAATATGAAATGAGTCTTCCCTGGATTCAACCTTAAGTAAGAAGAGACTTCTGGGAATGGCTGTTGCTTTTAATGCCCATTTGATGGACCTGTTGTGCCTGAATATTATGTGAAAGTGTGGCATGAATGTCATGGTGAATTGTCTATACCCTGTGTGGAATAACAGAAGGTTTTTTTCTGCTTTTGTTTTTAATGTTCTGTCTGATATTTTCTAGGTTTTGTTGCCTGATAAGTAGGGAGTGATGCTTATTCACCTTGATTTTCTAGATGGCCTGCACATTCCTATGAAATCACACTTAGCTCTTTTACAAGTTCCGTGGGAGTCCTGTGGGATGCAGGGGTCTGACTTAAAATTCAGCTGAAAAGATAAGGGGTAATACCCTGCAGGAACAGAAGGGAAGGAGAATATATACTGTCCTCCTACAAAGACCTCCCTCCCTCTAGACTTGGGCAGTTAAACGTTATGCACATAGGTTTGCCAGTTGAGAGCATGGTCACCCTGGGATTGCTTTCCTCTCAACAGCGAGAGGTAACTCCAGTGTTTCCAGAAAGGGATTCAATTTTTTCCGGGAAAAACAATTTCTCTGAGGCACTGAGTGAGTCTAGGCTGACTAGGACCCTGGTCTTGGGTCCTTGACTGGAAACCTAAATTCAGGTGGAAAAAAAATAAAGGATGAAAGGGTTTAATACTGAAACCATCCACTTTAATTTGGGATTGGAAGGGAAATAAGAACAACAGAAACAGGTGACATGGTCAAGAAAATGGTGTGGAAAAGGATCTCAGCAGCAGCACTGTGGAAGATGGACTCAAGCCAGATCAGACTGTGTTAGTCAGAGAGAGGAGCTAAACACAAGCTGAGCATGGCACATGCACTGAAATGCTCTGCTGCTTTGGGTGTAGGTCATCTCATTCATTTCCCAGCAGGTCATTTGTCTATCCTCAGGGATGGGTTAGGTGTGGTTGGATTAATTTGTGCTATCCCTCTTGATACACCTCTCCCTTACAAAGTACATTAAGGATGAAGCCGATGCCCAAGACAGGTCAAGTCTTGCAGCCCTCAAACAGAACGATGCTAGAAATATCCCACCCTTGCTCTCCCCACCTCCCTCAACCGTCCCTCTATGTCTAGGTGCTGACAAAAGTTATTTGTTGTATTCCCTTCATTCGGTGAGTGACAGGAGACTGGTGTCAAGTAAGAAAATGAAATGTAAATTTTATTAAACACCTTCTCATCTCTGTGTATCAATCCAGATTCCAGCCTAACACAGCAAATCAAATCCTGTCTTCACCAGGCCTGAGGGCACACAGAGAATCATTTCTCCTTAATACCATTCCCTCCTAGTAAAATATTTTTCTGTTTAGTAAATGAAAATTTAAAATGCAAACCCTATTTTAATCCCAGAGAAAAGATGTGCATTGCAGGGAGAAGGCTGCTACATTTCATTCTGTTATGCCTCATGCTTTTTCCTTGCTTTCAGACAGAGCAATGATGATTAGCTGAAGCATAAATTGCAGCTCCCTTTTAAGACTTACCCATTGGGCCTTTTTATCTTCATGTCCACCACTGAGCTTAGTAGTTTACTAGTCCACAGATGATTCGGTATCCACTTGTTTAATCTAAAATTGCATGGTAAATTATATGATGTGCTGAAGCCCGAAACACTATTGCCAAGTGAATGGCATCACTAGTTCTTTGCTGTGGGTCCTAGTACCTCTGTTTCTCTAAGGATGAGAGTCTCAGTCCACTGTGTGAGGTTAAATTGTCAGAAAAGACTTCTTGCTGCTGAGCAAAATCATGGTTGATTTTTCTTTCTTGATATTCACAAAGAGAGCATAAAATAATTTGTTTCTTTTGGTAACAGTGTGAAGACATTTATATCTGTTTATTCAGGCTGTGCAAAGGTTGAAAATAGGATGCAGACAGTACATGCATGACATAAAACCTTTATTCCTAAGAGGTGGAGCTGGAAAATATTTTTATCGTAGTCACTGAATAACCAACCCGCCATCTGTATGTGTGATGCTGGAAGCACTGGACCACTGCTCTCTGAGACTCTCAGTGGAGGAGCAAAACCAAGACCTCCTACCTTCATCTACACCCCTAATTATTAAAAGTTAGTTGTCTAGTCTAATCTAATTCTCCCTTGTGTTGATATGGACAGGTAGGTACTCAGGAGGGAGATTCACTTCACCTTTCATAAACAGCTTATGGAGGATGGGCCAAATCGCCCATCGAAGTGCTTGTGTCTCTGCAGGGGTTACCTATAGCTTTGATGAGATGGCTGACATCAAGTAGACATTTCAACTTAATCTGGATGTGCTCTTACTACTTCCATTGGGTTCTTTCACCAGTCAGTTCCCAATTCATCATGAATTGTTTTCTGATGGGAAAAATACAGTGGAGTGCAGAAATATTGCACAAGTAGATGTCCTGTGGCAATTCTTTTTCTCTGTGAATATAGTTCACTGTTCTGTAAGTGCACCTCTTAGCAGTAACTCATCCAATACCAGCTTACCTGGGAGATGGGAGTCCTGGGATTGCCTGGTTCCTTGACTTGAGGCAGCCCCTTAGATGTTACAGGGATTCATGGCTTTAGCCATCTCATGATCATGGGAGTTAACCATAAGGTCAGTCAAGGTTACTATCTAGCAGGTCCTGCAAGAATTGCCTACAATGCTTCTTTTCAAGGAGTCTGATGGACTATGCAGTCCTCAGAAACTCTGGGAAATTTGCCAGTAATTCTGGCAATTACAGATAAATTAAATACATTAAATAAAATTTATCTGTATTTTTTAAAAAAACTGAAATGTGTTGTATTCTTTTTTAAATTCAGGTTTTCCTTTCTAAAGAAACAGAAGACTCCTGCCAGCCCTAATCATTGCTTTTCCCAGACACTTTTGGAGGAAATGATACACTGTAGTCTATGAATCAGGGATAGATGATGTGAAGGAGGGAAGAATTAAACAACTCACTAAAGCTTGCACTAGGAACAAGTGGAAAAGAAATCAGCAAAAACACCCATTTCGCTTGACTATATGTCCTCAGACAAATTCACTGCACCATTTTTGTTATCTAAGCCCATTCCAGAGGGGCAAAATGGAGGCAGGTAACACTGAGCAAGTAATGCAGGACAAGACTTGCAGTTTATGCATTAGGCTGGATATCATCTGTCCTCAGTTCAAGTCTGTATCCTGCCACCAATTCCCTTCTGCGACCTTAGGCCACTCTTTTAATGTCTCTGCCCCTCAGCTCCTCACATGCAAAATGAGAATGCTAATACAGCTTTCCTCCATACCTCAGTCCACTTTGCTCACTTTAGCTTCAGGGACCTCAGCACTGAGGCTGTTTCTAATTAATTATTTTCCTAAGTGCAGTTCAATCCTGACATCCCAGTCGCTATTGAAACCACCCTTGAAACAAAAGAGTAATAATGATAATTGTAATAGTTATAGTAATAGAAAGAGAAAAATAGAAATCATAAATACAAATATAGAAATAATAGAAATAGAAATAAAAATAGAAATAGAA
>NW_010413698.1:0-9465 GCF_000710305.1 Buceros rhinoceros silvestris
TAGGGGTGGGGGCGGGGGGGTGGGGGTGGAGGAACTGAAAAGGCTTTTCCAGTCAGGTGATTCTGTGAAGGGGCTAGGACTGGGGTAATTTCTGGTTCTTTTACTGGTGGCACCTTCCATCTGCTCTGTTCCCTGTGGGAATAGCTCCCATCTGCCTTTCCCAGAGCCTCGTTCCATGTTCTCTGGAGGTCGTTCTCCCCACAGAGATGCAGGGCCCTACCCACCCCATTCTGCCTGCGCTGAGGCTGGGCCTGGTGTCTCCTTCTGGTCCCTATTCTGCCACCGCTGAGTCAGGCTGAGTGGCCGGGGGGGCTTTTCCTGCCCCTCTGTCCCGCAGCAGTGACCAGCAGCGAGTCCCCACTGCACTGTTGCTGTTCCTCAGCCACACGTAAGCACAGTGGGAGCGTGGTTACTTCTCTATCTACCAGTTCAAACGTAGCCGTCGCTGAGTATGGGAAACATTACATTAGTGCATTGACTTCATGGTGCTGACGTTCACCACTCTCACTGTGATGCCAAAAGAGACATTTTCTCTGTTCCTTTGCCAGAGCCTCTGATTTCATCGGCCGCAGCAGGTTAAGGTGCTTTTACAAGTTGCCTCTAGAAAACGTCGTGTTGGTTGAGGTCAGGTCAGCACAGAATCGCCGGTGCTGAGAGCAGGCAGCTGACAGACACCAGCTGCTCTCCAGTGTTCATTAACCCCCCAACTGATGCCTGAGCAGGATCAGTGCTGGAAATCTCTGGCTTCTCTGGCACTGCAGCCTGAGGAAGTGGACTAGAAGGTACACCACCCAGCTTGGCTCTAGCAGCCCCTCAGCCCTGGAGGGGCCCTTGAGGTACAACAACCTCAACAATTTTGCTGTGAAATACTTTCTGAAGTTGTCTTTGCCCCCAGGACTAGAAGGATTTTGCTCTAGTGCCTTCAGCTTTTGCTGCAGTTTAATGGTGGAATCGTTGAGGTTGGAGAAGACTTCTGAGGCCATCGGGTCCAACGTGTTCAGGGTGTGCGCTTCCACAGCAGCCCGGGGCTGGGCGAGGGAGAAGTGGCAGGTTTGGGGAGTATGTGGCAGCCTCTGCCAGGGAAGAGTGGATGTTCTTCAGCAGCTTGGCTGGAACCTCGGTGGCACGCGCAGCCGTTGCCTTGTCCAGCGATGGAACTGCTCTTGAGGAATCACCTTCCTGACAGCTGGAGGAATGGGCTTTTAGCTGAAAGTGTGGCCTCATATGGAGGAGGAGCAGGGCTGCTTGGGGTGTGTTTGGGCTGTCAGCTCCCCGCTCCTGCCTCCTGATTCTGCTCCCTGCCTTGGCCCAGAAACTTGGAGCGATGCTTAGCTGTGTCAGACATTGGGGTTTTTATATCTTTTTAAAAATGTATTTACTTATTGCTTTGAAAAGCAACTTCCTCCATGCCCCACATGCCCCACGCACTCTCAAGCGTTACCGGTGGAGCTGGTGGTACCACTGCTGGGACCAGTCCGCGGTCGTGGGGCTGGGGCGCAGTGGTGGCTGAGGTGAGCTCTCTGGGGTGGTTCTTTTCTCAAGAATTGGATGTATAAAGCTTGTGTTGAGGCTTTCCAAGCTCCTTATGGCCTATGAGGCCTTTGCCCTCACCGTGTCCCCGTGAGAGAGAGAAACCTGAGTTTAGTTAGCTCTGACTGTGGGGGAGGCTGAGCTATGGGAGCACAGACCTGAGCGTGGCAGCGGGGATCCAGGCAGCCTGGAGATGCCTGGGGGAGAAAAACAGATCTGGAAAACAGAGGCTGAATGTGGGTGTGGAGCCTTTTCAGTGTCTTCATTGCCAAATCCTCTTTTCTCCTCCCGTCTCTCTGTCCTCTGCAGTCTGTGGCAGCAGCTCTGGTCATCACACACGGGGTGGATTGAGGCGGGTTCCTCCCTAAACCTGCTCCTGCTCCAAACCCCAGACTCTGGCAGACTTTCCTCATGTCCCGCTTCAAAACTGCGCCTTTGGGTTTGGCCGTTCCCAGGCACGTACAGGCGCGCACACGTTGAAGCCCAAAGCAGCAAACTCCTGCCCGTCCTTTCCTCTCAGAAGGGAGTGAAGTGGTGAGTGGGTGACAAAGCCTCCTGAGAGCCCTCGTGGTATGGCCAGGGCATCTGGGATGCTTTGATGGTCATGGTGAAACAGAGCCTCATCTGAAAGAGAGTAAGAAAGGAAAAAAATCTGCCTTTCTGTTGCCTGTTCAGTTTGCATTTGGCTCCTGGTGTGTCTTGATACATCCTCCCAGTCTCCTTGCTGACCACTGTCACCTCCTCTTGCTCCAGGCAGGGGACAAACATCTGCCTGGTGCCCGCTGTGATGCCACGGGGGAGCTGTGTTGTGTGGTGGGTTGAACTGTGTTGGGGGAATGCGTCGTTGTGTGGTGAGTTATAATTCAAGACCTACCCCGTTTTCAGTAAGGAAAGGGAAGCAAAAGGGCACCCGTGTGTAACTCCATGTGGATTTGTGGGTGTGGGAGCAGGTAATTGAAAAGCAACGAGTTTTCCGTGAAGTTTTCCCTCTGCTTCTACAAATTCTACTTCTGCTTATTCAGCTCAGAGGCTGCGCAGGTTCAAGAGAGACGCTGTGAGTTGGGAAAGTAGAAAATATCCACAGGTTTGAATATTAGTTAACTTTGCTAAAAGTGCTTTGCCTGCCCTGCCTGTCTTTGAGTTGTTAAAAGCTCTAGGGTCTTATCTTATCTTATCTTATCTTGACGCCTCATCGTTTGGGACGATATAAAGAGGAGAAGACTATTGTCTCTACAGCCACGAGGGAGGATCTGGACTGAAGGGATTCGAGCCATAAGATTCAAGAGATAATGACTAGCCCTCCCCAAACTGCGCCTGCTTAATAGGCTGTTGAATATTACTTTCTCCTCCCAGGGGAGGCATAAGTCCGAGTTAATGAGACATGCGATGCATGACGTTGTATGACCTGTAACATGTAAGAAGACTGCGCATGTGCAAAGGGGAGGAGACCTAATTTACATCAGGAGCGGGAGAATCTAATACATATGTACCAGGTGGTTGAGCAATCCTTTGAATATGTACGTTTTACTGCTTTAAATAAGAGGCCAAAGCTATGGTGTGGTGTGCAAGCCTCCTTAAGGGTACCTGACCCTCGCTGCACCCAACTCTATAGAGCTGAAATCACAATAAACATACCTGCTTCACAATCAATTTTGATTGCGGAGTTTTTTTCCACGCATCAGCTGGCGGTGGGATGTGTCCTGCCATGGTTCTCCATGGCCAGGCTCGGTGCAAGGGTTCAGGGACTCCAGCTGCTGGAAGGGGTGTGGCCTCGCCTTATGTTCTTGAGAGCTCCGATTGCCCAACCTGGGAGTGGTGAGAAAACCATTCACTTTGTTAAGTAGCTTTGTTTTAGCCACGGGGAGGGAGCAGAGCAGAACAGTGCGAGTGGAGACAGGGCTGTTGCAGCTCTTACTGGGATTCCCACAGGACTGAGCCCTCTTATACCTGGTGGGTACGTTTTCCTGGGGAGGTTCAGTGCTGTGGAGGCAGGACCGGGCTGGAGGTGGGAGCCAGGACTTGAACTGCTCTCGGGTGAAGGTCTGCACTGTGAGCTGAGGATGCCGCTGGTCCTCAGATTCCATCACCGGATGTTGTGTCATAGTTAATTATGGGGCTTTTCAGCCTCTTTGCGCTCTTGCCCTGGAACAGACAATGGGCTTCGGGACCTCCTGTCCCCCCACCTCCCTCCCTGAGTAGCTTGCTCCTGCCATTGGAGAGATGTTTGATGGGTGTGTAGGCGGTGGCAGCCCCACTGGCCCTTCACTGGGCTGTGCTGGTCCGCAGGTCTATTGCTGGCAGACTTTACCCTCATTTTGACCAGCCCCAATCCTTTGATTTTCTGGTACTGCCGTAACTCCAGTTCATGTTTGATGCTGGTCCTCAGGCAGCCGTAGACGATGGACTCTTAAATGATTGCTCGTTCCTCCCGTGGCACGTGTGAGCCTTGAGAAGCTTCTGCCGCCAGCTGCGAGTCCTGTCCAGACCTGTGCCCTCACTGGTGGTACAGGATGAAGCCCCCACCTCTGCAGCCCTCAGGTCCCTGCGTGTGGTTTCATCCGTGAATTTTTGGTTCATCATCTCTATGAAATGCTATCGGGACGCTTGTTTGTTTGGATTAGGGACCTATTTTTAAGTAACCTATTTTTTCCCCTTCGGAAAATGCTGCGGAGCACAGACATCTGCGCCAGCTTTGGGAACCATCGAGCGCCCCTTTCCCTGGCAAGTGCAGAGGCTGTGAATTCGCTCTAAGAGAAGTGGGGGGGATGGAAGAGTCTGCAGTGTCCCTGAGGCAGAGGCAGCAGTTGATGCTGCCGAGGTCCTAGTGCTGATTGCCCTGGCCCTTCACCTCCTCCGGGGCTGGGGTGTTACTGGTGGCTCCACTCACCCAGCCCTCCAAAAGCGGGAGGGTGACCTTAGGCATTGAGCACAGCTCCCCTCTTTTATGAGGAAAAGACACGATTTTTGTAGCTAAGTAAGTCTTACCTCTTTTCTCCCCAAAGGACTGAGCTTTAAGGTTAGTTTAATTCATTCCTTCTGAGCTCCAGTGCCTGAAACACCACAATTCTCAGAGGGCAGAACATCCCAAACCTGAGAGCTTTAAGAACGTTCCTCGTCTGAATCCACATGAGCAGCTCCTCTAAGCCGTCTGCCCCTTGGCTGGTCAAGTAGAGCTTTGTACTGCGGGAAGGGGAGAAACAACTCGGGATTAAAGCTGCTGCGCAACGCATGTGTTTAGATTTGTGAGAGCATCAGGACGTCATTGATGTGTGAGTAAGCCAAGGGAAAAAAAAGATGTTTTTTTTCCCTTGATACAGACAGATTCAAGATATCATATCTTTCCTCATTTTTGGGGAAGGAAATGGTTTCTGAGATACCATTCTCCAAGTAGCTGCTTGTTATTGATGCCACCCAAGTGGCTGCATTGCAGCTTTAAGACAAAGCTCAAAGTATGTCATGTTGTGCTGGCCTGGAGGGCTTGTGCTGTGGATGAAAAGCTCCAGGACTTCAAGCATGTGGAGACACCTCCAGGGCAGGCTTCAGCCTGTTCATTCCTCCATAAGGTGGCATGCTGTGGCTCTGCCTCCCTGCCAGGGATGTCGGCACTGGAGGCAATTGTTATTGCTGAGGGGAAAAAAAGTTACAGGTCATCATGGAGCCTCTAAGCTTTCTCCTCGTTTTGGTGTTTCTGCAGCCAGATCAGAGTCTGACCCGTCATCAGTGGTATTAGCTTTTAAGAAGTAAAAATAAATAAATCAGGAATAAAGTGTTTTATGTGGAAGTGGGTGATTAGGGATCCTCTCTGTGCATTTCAGAGAGGAGAGAGCAGTTCAATGCTCCCCATTTGTTCTTTAGACCAGAAAATAAGGAGTAGACATCTTATTTTTTCTTCTAAAAGCTGTGGGAAGGATCAAAAAAGAATGTGTGACTGGGAACCTGTGCACGTCCAGCTATGTCCCTCTGCACGGGAGGGCATGGACTGGTTCCAGGACAAGCCCTGGTCCCTCAAACCAGGACTGAGGCACAGGAAGGTCGCAGCTTGGTGAAGCTCTACTGGGGTTTGAGGGGGTAGGATGGTGCTGGGCTCTGCTGGAGCAGCCCCTATCTGCTCTGTCACAGATGCTCAGGGTCTCAGATGGCTTTTTAGGTTTCCACCCCAGAGGTGACCCATAGCAATCATGAGCCTCAAGCCATAAAGGTGTTGGAAACCCTTTCTGCCAGCCGGGCCGCGTGGCGGGGAGCCTCCGGGCTGCCAGTGTCCCGAGAGGTGTGAGCTGTGACCACGCTGGGAAGGTGAAGAGGTTCCTCAGGCTCCATCAGGGCTGGCAGCTTGGCATGGCACTCCTGCAGCTCGGCTCGCCTTGGGGAGAGCCATTTAATTAAGCTGTGTCCTGGAGGCCCTCTGAACAAAGGAGGAGATTCTTCAGGAGGTGTGAACGCTAACTTAGGAGCTGCTGACGAGTTTGTGGGAATGGTGATGGCAACAAGCACAGCTCCAGCCGCTGGAGCAGTGGTGGGTGCTGGCCTCGGCCCACCTCGGGTGCTGTCCTGGCCCTGGCAGAGCACAGCAGTGCCAGGGTCACCCAGCCATGGGTTGCTGGGCACCATAGGAGTGTTTCCAGTCCTGCGGAGCCTTGGTGGGTCCGAGAGCAGTGGCAGCTCCGTCCTGCTTGTGGTTTTCCTCCTGAAACCACTCCCGGAGGCTGGAGCAGGCTGATCTTATCCCATGGAATGCTGTTGGTCAGCTGGAAGAATGGCTCTCCAGAGGCCCCTGTTCCTTTCTCCGAGTGCTCTAGAGAGACCTTGAGCAGCTGGTGCTGGATGAGTCCTTTTTGCAGTGACCAGTGGCTTTGTCTCCTGCCACCTCTCTGGAGCTCCCTGCACTGAGAGCTTGAGTCAGAAGAGAGCTCAGCCCTGGTCCTGCCTCCAGCTTTGCCGCTCTGCATTTGCTTCAGCGTTATGGGTTGGAGAAGTCTCACTGGTTTGTTTTTCATCCCGTGGCTATTTTCAGCTGCTCAGCCTAACAAGGTGAAATGTCTGAGATGCTTTTCTGCTCCCGGTGCCATAGGGAGGGGTTCTGCTTGCCCAGCTGCGCTCCCCGGTATGAAGCGGCTCCCCCAGCCTTTTTTTGGTAGCCTTTGGCTATTTCCTGGCCTGATCTGTTTGCACCACTTCAGTGTTTTGTAAGAACCCCAGTCAGCCTCTGCACACATACCCTGAGCATGGAGAGCCCCAGATCCCAGCGTGACCATCGCCCGGTCATCCTCCTGAGAGGCTGAGAGCGCCGGAGGACCTGGTGCCTTGGCTAGAACTGACTGCGCCGAGCTCCATGTGGGAGGAGCAGCCGGGAAGCTGGGGAGAAGCTCAGCCTCGACATCACTGTGGGGACATGGCCTTGTCCTGCTCTTGGTTTGTGACAAGAGCATCTGTACAGGGGTGGGGTTGTCCAAGATGTGAGAGGAGGGGGATGTTTCACCCCACTTCTTCCTTCTTCCCATCGGAAATGTGTGATTTGTTCACTCTTGTGATTCCTTTGGGGCTGGGAGAAGTTCCTAAACTGCCCTTCACTCAGGTATGGTTGGTTTTTAAAACAAACCCAACTTCTGTTCCTTGGTTCAAGTCCAGAGAACACCTATGAGCAAAGGGGGTTTCTCTCCCAAACATCGGCACTGGGAATGTCACTTCAGGCCCCTCAGGTTTCCTTGCAGTCTCTGGTATCTTTGACCTCATAAAACTGGAGGACGTGGAAGCCAGGTCTTCCTGTTTCAGATGGAGGATTAAAGTGCAGAGGTATCATTGTCATGCAGGAAGTCATCTGGCAGAGCAGGACCTGAGCCCCCTTGCAGATGGCAGCTTCGTGGCCCAGCCTGTGGGACATCCATCATTTCCTGGGCACGGCCAGGACATGGTCCGCAGAAATCTGCACTGGCTTGTAAACTAAATTTAGCACCTTGATGTGAATCTGTTGGTCTGCTGGGTCGGCTGCCTTCGCAGGACCTCTCCTGCCCCTCCAGCAACACAGCCGGATAGAGAAGCAGTGGGTAGTTGTGAATAAACTGCTTCCTGCACTTAGATGTGGTACATTGGAACTCGATGATATTCCCATCCAAGCCGTTCTGTCACTCTGTGAAGTTCAGGGCAGGCGAGACACTGTATCTCTCTCTGAAAGGGTCACTAGAGCCGCTATGTTTGTGCTGATCTAGAAAGAGAGTAAAATTCCAGAATGTGAACCTTGATAGCCAAAAGGGGGTTTCCTGGGCCTAGGAGGAAAATCCAGCCACTACCAGCATCATTTTTTATTGGAGTTTTCATCCATAATAGCTTTAGCTGGCCGGTGGTGAGAGCAGTCCCAATAGAGACTGAAAAGCATAAAATCCCAGGGAGCCTATCATGCTGGGTGGTGCCTCCTCTTCATCACATTCCTTTTAATTGCAGTCATCTCCCGGCTCATATTTATTCAAGCCAGAAACGAGCAGCGGTTACTGCCGTTACAAACCCATTTTATAGCCGCCTTGTCTCTGTGCTCATCCCCATGGAGCGTTTACCTGGGAGCAGCGCTGAGGATGTGGTGAGGTTTCTCTCCTTGGTTTGATATTGGTTGAATTATTCTGGAGTTATCGAGCTCCTTGAGGGAGTTTCAGGCTTGCCAGGGACAGGCTGCAGATACAGTTCTGTGGCTGCTGGGGCACCACACCAGAATACAGGTAAGGTCATAAAAAGAGAAAATGGGCATTGGAAAGAAGGAAGAAAAAGGTTTTATTGTTCGACAGCACTGGTGAAAGTGCCGGTGGAGGCTTTGGTGATCACCGGGACAGGAGACTAGGGTTGGTGGAGGGGAGGGCTGGTCCAGGATCAGCGAAGTCGCCCGGTTTGAAGCAGAGGTGAAAAGCTCTTTGTCTTGATGCTGGAGGCAATATCTTCTGTCTGAAGAGTTAGAGACAAGAGCGGCTGTTCCTGTTTGACAAGGGGCTGCAGGAGATTTGGAGGAGCCTGGCCTCGAGTTCCGAAACACCCACGGGTTTCTGTGGGGCTCTGGCAGAGGGTTTCACCAGCAGCCGAAGGTATATGTTTAGTTCTTCAACTTGAATGTAGCTGCTGCCGCAGAACGACTCACCATGACCCCAGGGTGGCCGAACAGAAATAACCCGTGATTTTAAGCGCTGACAGATGGTTTTTTTCAGCCTAACGTACCCTGGCATTACTGCTCAGCTGCTGGTGCTGCCGCTCCCCCAGTTCCTGCAGAGCTACGGGGAATCACTGCATTACAAACCAGCTGATGGGGGTGAACATGTAGTTCTCTAAGTCTTTTTCCAGAGCTCCCAGCATCAAGTACGATCACTTAATAAAAAACCCCTGCTATTTTCCTGAGCCAGCCGAAGGGAAGAGCAGCCTGGGTGGGCTGAGAGCAGGACAGCCCCCATCAAAGACCATTCCAGACCTCAACGTCTCCATGTAATGAGGCAGAGGAGCTGTGTGCATGATGCAGCAGCCTGAAGATGAGCACCGCTTCTCTGGATGACGTAAAGGCTGGTAAAAAGCCCAGAGAGGGGTAAAATCTGCTGAACTGGGGACAGTTTGGCTTTGCTAGTGCTTCTGGGTGCTTCATCATCTGCTGCTGTTGAGAGGCGGCTCTGGAAGGTGCAGAGGGCTGAGGAGAGATTAATCCGTGGCCAAACGACTGCTAAACTGAGTCACTCAGCTTGCGGTGTGACCGCAAATGCTGCAGAGGTGACAGTGCTGCTCGTGGGAAAGGAATGTTCCCAGCACGACCACTGGCGATGGGATGGGCTCATATTGGTCCACAGGCTTTGGTGGGACAGAGTTTGTAAGGAGAAACAAGATGCATACTCTTTTTTTTTTTTTTTTTTTTTTGTTTTTCCCGAAAAAAAACAAAAAAACCTTTTTTTAGTCCAAATCATTTTTTTCCCCCCCCAG
>NW_010413698.1:9564-12759 GCF_000710305.1 Buceros rhinoceros silvestris
GCCTGAAAAAAACCAGACAAACCTTTTTTAGTCCAAATGCATTTTTTTCCCCCCCGAGTGAAGTTGCCCAAAACCTTGGCAAACGGAGCTTCCCCGTTAGAGCAGTGGCCCCGTGGGCAGGGGAGTGGGGATGGCTCGGGGGGCTGCAGCTCTCGCTCAGACACAATACTCTTTAGCACATCCATATCCCTCGTATCCATAGAACTTCACACTTACGGAGGAGCGCAGGGCAGCAGCTCGCTCTGCTGACCTTCGTGTCTCTGCTGGGACCAGCGTGCGTCTCCGTTCGGACTGAGCTAATTTCAAGCGATGATCATAACATCGTTCCGTCTCTTCGTGTCTCTGCAGTGGTTTTATTTTTGATGTGGAAGCTGAGCGCTGTCTTCAGTCTGGTGGTTAAGGTTGTGCTGAAAGTCACGTGGTTTGGAACAATAATATTTAAATTAATTCAAGACTATATTTTCGTAGTAGAGCACTGCTCACATGGCCTCTTCTGTTATGGGAGCTGTGGTAGCCTCTAAGTAAGTTAAACATAAATGAAATGCTCTGTTTCTGGATGCCGTTAACAGACACTTCAGTTGATTACTCATGTTGGTCATAAACTATTACAAGCTGCTGTTTGATTCAACTTGAAGTTTATAATCTGATGTTAAGTGCTTTTTAAAGTTCAAGGAAGTCTCCTTGATAGGAACATTGTTATTTCAGGAGCCTGTTCCCGTCAACACATGTCCAGCCCTTGGTGTCAGGGCTGAGGGGACACAGAGTGTGGGCATAGGGTCACGGTGCTGAGAGCATCTCACTGTGGCTTCCACAACTGTGCAGGACTCTTCCATTCCCAATTCCCAATGCCATGTGGGGAGGGAAAGTCATTCCTGTGATCCCAAAGCACAGATAAAGTTCTGCTGGGAATCATTCCTGGCCAGTGTTAGCAACACAAAAGTCTTGTGCCTGAATCGTAAATGCACCTGCCTGGAGAGTTTATGGAGCACTGAAGAACAAGCCCAGGTTATTTCTTGCCCTCCTTTGTTCTGTGCATCCGAACACCCGCCATGCTGTGAAGGACATCCGGGCTGCTCACTTCAGGGACAAAAGCTGGGGCATTTCTCAGATCAGGAGCCTCCAGTTCCCTTCCCAAGTTGTATGTGATTTATCCTTCTTCATGAAATGCTCTGGGTGAGTTTCTTACCGAACAAATAGTTATGGAAAAGATACTCCTTGTTGAGCTAAAATAATGACAAACGGGGTCAAATTCTTCTGGCTTTGTGCCCGGGGTAGCTTCGAATGGCGCTTTCCATCCTTGGCCTTAGAAATAACCAAGAGATGGATCACGTAGTTTCTCCAGTGAAAGCTGCCAGGTGTTCAGCAGTGGGTGGTTCAATTAACTGTTGTGCAGGGTTCAACAGCATGTCTGCAGTAAGCAATCACCTTCCCAAGGCGCAGTAAATGTCCTCGTACATGTTCTGCAAAGCCATAATGTGGAGAAGACACACTAGTGATGCTGAGCCTTTTAGGAAGGTGGAGAGGGGATTTCTCTGCAAGATGCAGCATTTGCTCTGATGGTCTGTGTTACTTCTGACCCGTAATAATGACTATTGTGAGAGGTTGGGTCGGTTGGGTTGCTGGACCCCTGAAGGCTGGACTTCTGCTCTGGGGAGACCCCCCTGCAGTGCCGGGTCCAGCTCTGGGCTCCTCAGCACAGCAGAGCCAGGGAGCTGCTGGAGCGGGGCCACAGGAGGCCCCAGCAATGCTGGCAGGGTGGAAGCCCTCTGCTGGGAGGCCAGGGGAGAGAGTTGGGGGTGTTGAGGCTGGAGCAGAGAAGGCTGCGGGGAGACCTTAGTGCGGCCTGTGAGTGCTGCCAGGGGCCTCTGAGAAAGCTGGGGAGGGGCTTTGGATCAGGGTCTGTTGGGCCAGGACAAGGGGTGATGGGTTCAAGTGGAAGAGGGAGATTGAGACCAGAGAGAAGGGAGAAATATTTAATGCTGAGGGTGGAGAGACCCTGGCCCAGGTTTCCCTGAGAGGTTGTGGAGTCTCCTGTTCTGGAGAGATCTCAAAGGCGCCTGGACGCCCTCCTAGGCACTCTGCTGTGGGGACTCTGCTCTGGCAGGGGGTTGGACTGGGTGATCTCCAGAGGTCCCTGCCAGCCCCACCAGTCTGGGAGTCTGGCAGTGTGTGCTCCCACACCCCACCCATAGTTTGGTGCTCAGCAGAAGCAGTTGGTTTTGTATGGCTGGGGTTCAGCATCACTAGTGCGTCTTCTCCACGTTATGGCTTTGCAGAACAGGTAGGAGGACATTTACTGCACCTTGGGAAGGTGATTGCTTACTGCAGACATGCTGTTGAATCCTGCACAATGGTCTTAGTGTTGTGGTGGGTCTGTGAGCAGGCTGCTGGTGTAACAGTGCTGAAGTATGCTCAGGACAGCTGGCTGAGGTGCTCAGTGTAGGTGCTCGGTCAGGGAGGGCAGACAGACAGCCCTACAGTATGCTGTTTTGGTAACACGGAGGTGGTGGCAGTGGCAGCGGTGCAGAAATCTCATGGGTCATGTCATGGGACTCTGCCAGAATGAGGGGCTTCATGGTTTCCGTGTCCTTAGTCAGCATCCTGTTCTGTAAGGTACCTCTTTTCCTGGTCACCTTCACCAGAAGAAAGTGACTTTATTAGGTGTATTATTTCTCCAAGCACTGGTCAACTGTGCTCCCCACTCTGCCCTCCCAGAGGAGCATTTTAATCATCCAGCTTAGCCATAAAAGATCTGATTTATCCCATTTTCCACAATGAGTCATCTCAAGACTTTTTTTTTTCTCACTTGAACTGGGATGGCCTCTAATTCTTTTTATTATTTTTTTTTAGTAGCAACCTTTATTAGTGAGGTGGCATCAGCTCAGCTTCCAGCTGGGCTGGCCAGATTGGCTGCCCAGGTGGTGGCCAGGCTCAGCAGCGGCATGCCAGCACAACCTGT
Source organism: Buceros rhinoceros silvestris (assembly GCF_000710305.1). NCBI lineage: Eukaryota > Metazoa > Chordata > Aves > Bucerotiformes > Bucerotidae > Buceros > Buceros rhinoceros. Next base: position 12,524 of record NW_010413698.1, read on the forward strand.
GTCTTCCCGTGGCAGAACCACTCCAAAGAACTGCTTTATTTCCCCTTTGTATTCAACAGTGGCGGCTCTTGCGGGCAGAAGAATGGTAATTCAGGAACTCCTGCCTTGGATTGTGGCTATTTGTAGGTCCCGTCCAACAAATGCTTTTCTCCTGGTTCTGTGTGTCAGGGCTACTTGCGCATCATCATCGTCATGGTGTTTCGTTATCTGTGACTGAGGTTTTTGAGGGACATGGT
>NW_010413698.1:12878-14095 GCF_000710305.1 Buceros rhinoceros silvestris
CTGGATTCGATGAGCTGGAAGGTCTCTCCAGTGAACTGGTTCTGTACTGGAGGAGGGTACACCCCGGAACGGGGCAGCATGGCCTTCTGTGTTGTGCTGTGCTCTGTATGGAGCGTCATCACCAAAAAACTAGTCACAGGACAAGTGATGCACATGGGGGTCACATTGATCCTTGAGAGTTACAATTAGTGGAAAAAAGAGCTCTGGGTTCCCTGGGAAGAGCCCTGCAGGGCTGCTGCAGGGGCGTCATGGAGGATCTCATTCTTGTACTGGAGTTCCCAGCTGTTGCGTGTGTAGAACAGATCTGTGAGCATCAAGAATAATGAAATGTGGGTTTTCTGCAGGTTTATGTGCTTTGTTGATGAGCTGCTTCCTCCTCTGCCTCCTGCTTTCCACTCCCCACCCTCTTCACCTCCCCAGCCCGTGTCATCACCTTTCTTCTTTACCATCTGCTGGGAACATGTGTGGCCCGTGTGTCCCTGCGAGCCTCGGGGTCCCTTTTCATAGAATCAATAAAATCATTAAGGTTGAAGAACCTTTAAGATCTTTGAGTCCTGATCATTGTGGAAAATGTTAGAGAACTACATGGGATATGTATCTTTGATTGAGTTTGGGAAAGTAGGAGGATACCAGGATGACCTGGAAGAGGTTTTTTTTTTTTTCCTGGAGAAGTCAAGTTAACAGTTGGATACTGTTCTTGAGGTCCACGTTCTTGAGCTACTGTTCTTGGCCCAGGTGGCCAAGGAGGCGAACAGCATCCTGGCTTGTCCCAGCACTGGTGTGGCCAGCAGGAGTAGGACAGAGATTGTCCCCCTGCACTGGGGGCACTGGGGAATCTGCCCCTCTACTGCTGGGTTCAGTTTGTGTCCCTCCCTCCCAGAATGACCTTGAGGGGCTGGAGCGTGTCTGGAGAAGGACAACAGAGCTGGAGCAGGGTCTGGAGCACAAGTGGGTTGAGGGGCGGCTGAGGGACCTGCGGGGTTTGATCCTGGAGCAAAGGAGGCTCCGGGGAGACCTTCTGGCTCTCCACAACTCCCTGACAGGAGGTTGGAGCAATGAGGTGGGGGTCAGTCTCTTCTCCCCAGGAACAAGCACCAGGACGAGAGGAACCGTCCTGCAGTTGTTGCAGGGGAGGTTGAGGTTGTCCCTGAGGAGCCGTTTGTTGCCCATTGGTGTTGTGCAGGCGTGTGCCAGGCTGCCCAGGGCAGTGGTGGAGT
>NW_010413698.1:14107-21174 GCF_000710305.1 Buceros rhinoceros silvestris
CGAGGGCAGTGGTGGAGTGCCCATGGATGGAGGGGTTTGCCAGCGGTGTGGAGGTGGTGCTGAGGGCCAGGGGTTCGTGGGGCCCTGGCAGTGCTGGGTGGACTGGAGGAGCTGAAAGGGCTTTTCCAACCCCAAAAATTCTAAGACAGGGTACCATTATTTGGTGCAGAGCAATCTGCTGCAAATGACCTGTGTGAGTAGGGGTTGGAGAGCCTCCAGAGCTCCTGCCTTAGGAGCTGACACCATCATCTTTACTTAACCCTCCCACCCCACCTCTCTCGGTCATCAGCAGTCTTTTGTCTCTTTTGTGCCTGTTCTTTATCTCCCCACTATGACCTCTTAGAAGCTACAGGCTAGAAAGTAAGAAAACTTCCTCACTGAGGGTGGGGAGACCCTGCCCCAAGTTGCCCAGAGAGGCTGGAGAAGCCCCAGCCCTGGAACCATCCTTTCGTCCTGGCACGTGTTCCTGAGGAGAAGAGACCAAACCCCTCCACGCTCCAACCTCCTGTCAGGGAGTTGTGGAGAGCCAGAAGGTCTCCCCAGAGCCTCCTTTGCTCCAGATTCTTTCTTGTCTCAGTGTCTCTTGTTGCCTCTTAGTTGTGTGTGAAGGATGAGAGCAGCAGGATTTAGATGTATGTGGCTACAAGGGAGTTATGCACCCCTCAATATTCAGGTGGTAAAATTACCCAAGTATTAGAAGTACAAGTAGCTGCAACACAGAATCCGCTCTTTGCGCCTCATCTTGATGCTGCTGGCAGCTGCTTCTCCCGCTTGGACTCGTGTCTACAAGGAAGTGAACATTTTCTCCTGTGAACCCAACTGTAGTGAATAAAGAGCCTCCAAAGTTTGCAGATGAGTTTTGGGAGCATTTTAATAGTAGTAATAAGGGTGACTTAAACCTCAACCAAACCAGAAAGCCAAACCACTCCAGTTAGGGCTAGAGTCAGAAATCGGGGGGTAAAACGGATTTTCACCCATTTTATTGATCTGTACCTTGGAGCCAGCCGATGTCAGCTGCGTCACCATGGGGGTGGCATAATGAGGAGACAGTGATCAGCTCTGTTTGAAGGAGAAGAAAATTGAGTCAGGAGTGTGAGTGACAGGGAAAGACGCTGATTTTGAGGGAATCTGTGTTTGAGGTGGGCTGGCTGCAGCAGCGTGCTGGGTCTTCCATGAGGTGAGCTCCCACCTGTCCCAGCCCCTGCCTCGCAGTGCCCTGTAGATGCTCTTTACCGGGTGTCTCATGGGGCTGGAAGCTTTGAAAGAAGAGGGTGGTCTGAGTCATGGCTGAGTTGGCAGCAAGGGCTGGGTGATATCTCCTGGAGACCCTCCATTCCCTACCCAGAGCCTGTTTGGTGACTAATTCCGAAGTTCTTCTGTCACACCTTTAGTTTGACTGTTTGGAGGTAGCTGGAATGGCACTGGCCTGTGTTTAGGTAGATACTGGTGTTACAAGTTCTCTCAGACTGGGGATGAAACACCTCAGTGCTCCTCAGGTGCCGAAGGGCTCATCTTCGAGCTGGTCTGGTGTATTCTCTGCTTTTGGAGACGCAACCTCAGTGACGGTGTGTGCCTTCCTAGCCTGCAGAATCCTTCAGGCTGATTTAAGGTCTCCTTAATCTTGTAGGTTCTTTGAAGTGTTTGTATCTCCTTTGATCCTTGGGTAGGCCTCCAGAAGAGAGCTGCGGTCAGGGTGGATGGAGCCAGAGCAGCTCTCAGCAGTGCCTCGAGTATCACTCTGTGCCTTTGAGGCGCAGCATGGTTCAACCCAGAAAACAGCTGAATGTAAAGTGCTGTAGTCTATAAAGGTCACATCCAATCACGGGGAGCTTTGGAGGGCAGAGGTGTCCTGTGGAGGGACATGGCCAAGCAGGAGAAGGGGATTGGCAGGAACCGTTGTTAAAGCTGGAGTTTAACAAAAGTGAAGGCAAAGTCTTGCATCTGAATGGACTGACCCTGCGCAGTGATACGGGCTGGGGCTGGCTCTTGGGGAAGCTTTGCAGAAGAGGATCTGGGGATCCTGGTGAAGAAGTTGCCTATGGGCAGAGTGCCCTTGGGTGAGGAGGGTAGGACAGGGGTCCGTCAGGTTCAAGGAGGAGGCCCTCCCCTTCACCAGGCAGTTTCATGCTGCCTCTGGAGTACTGTGTCTGCTTTGGGGCTTCCCAGTATGGAGTGTGAGTCTACCAGTGCCACCACAGTGGCTGAGGGGACCAGATTGGTTCAGCCTGGGGCATAGAAGACCTTGCTGCTGTCTGAAGCCACACCATCACAGTGCCCTGTGATGGAGCCAGACACTTCTTGGAGGAGCTCAGGGCTGGTGGGAGAGCAGCACACATGGGCAGCAGTGTGGGGAACCTGGTGAAACACAGGGGAAAGAAATGACCATACGAGTGGTCAAATTGTGGAGGGGCCCAGGGAGATTGGGAAGTCCATCCTGAGGTAAACAGAACATGTACGGTTGGACTTGATGGTCTGAAAGGTCTTTTTCAGGCTAAATGATTCCATGATTCTGTGAATCTTGAGCTCTTCTTGGTCCCATGGCTCAGGGATGATGAGATGGAACAGCAGAAATACTGTGGGTTTTTCTTTGATTTCTTCTTTGCTTTCTTATGGTCTTGAATTTTTCAGGCAGCAGTGACTCATGCATCCATTATGTGGCTTTTAGCAATTTTACTTTCACTTAAAAAATAGTAATTATTAGTTTTGCATCACTGTGCAGGGCAGCCGGCATTCAGAGCCGCATACCGTGGGCTGCGGCTGACTGGAGTGGCTGACTCATGTCTGTTGGAGCTTTTCAGGTTGACGTTGATTCCTTACCACCCATCACTGAGTTTGTGTCTTTCAAAATATCCCTAAGGCTGGTTTAGGCCATGGAGTGATCTTCTCTCTTTTCCCAGAGCAGGTGTGTTGATCCTTGGTCCTAGAGAACAGGAACCGGTGTTGCAGGGTCACCCACCTCGATTCCCTCAGGTGCAGGAACCATGGTCCTCCTGCACAGCTCTCCAGCTGCACCCTCCACCATTCCAGGTCAGGTTGGACTTTGGGGCTCTGAGAATTTACTCTAGTAGAAGGTGTCCCTGCCCATGGCAGAGAGGTTGGACTGGGTGACCTTGGAAGGTCGCTTCAACCCAAACCACTCTGCGATTGATTCTCTTTAGCCATGGCCAGTGTTTCTGGGGTTGGCGTTTCAATGTCAGCAGGTATCAGATCTGTCCATCTCCATTTAGCTGAATTGTTGCAGTTTTCAAATAACCCCCAAGATCAGCAGATTGAAGTGTTTTAGTGAACTTCCCTGTCTCCAGTGAAGCTCCTTCTAAAGAACATCAGCTGTGAAGGGACAGTCATACTCAGTGAAGGACATCCCTGAGGTCCACTCTGGGTGGCCTTCACCATTCAGTATGGTTTTAATTATTGAATTTTGTTTGTTCCAGAAGAGAAGGAACGTGTAAGCAGTTGGATTACTCAGTTTGTTATTACAAAGTAACCCAATCTCTAGTTATTTAGGATCATGAGAACTTTTTCCTGCTCGTGCGATATTTTGGCTATTGCTGCTCGTCTTACAGAAAGACCTGACGTGGTGTTTTCTAGAAGAGGGCTTTGCCTTACAGGGTGGTACTAAAACAACTTCTGCTATCTTGTTTAGACAGCCCTGCAGAAACACTGTGCACGCCTTGGGCCTGGAGAAGGCAAACAAGAAATTCTCAGGAAGGAAATAGGTGTGAAACTGGCACTTCGAGGACAGAGCACCAAGGCAAGGGTGCTAAAATCTGGTCTAAAGAGGTTTGAGAGCAAGAGGGAGGACAGAATTGTACCTAAATACTCTGTTGGTGGTGTGGGCTGATGAGATGATTTCTCACAGAATCACAGACTGGTTTGGGTTGAAGGGACTGTTAAAGCTCTGCAACTAGAGCAGCTTGCTCAGAGCCCCAAGGGACAACCTGACCTGACATGGGGCCAGCCATGGGGCTTCTGCCACCTCTCGGGGAAACCTGGGTCAGCGTCAAACATTTCTCCCTTCTCTCTGGTCTCGATCTCCCTCTTTCAGTTTAACTCATAACCTCTTGGCTTGTCCCGAGGACAAAAGCCCATTTGTGCATGAAATTTTGACTTGAATAAGAGCTGGTGACTGCCCAACAGTGTCACTTTGCTGATGAATCCCATCCTGTAACTGTCTTAGGCTGATGGTGGTGACATGGCATGTCTGTAGTGCCAGGGGTGGATGGATCCCTGCGGGCCTTCTGCATCTGCCTCACCTTGGGTAAGTTTGTCATGTTGACCCTGAGGGATCAGAGGATTTTCCAGCTGCCCTCAGAAGTGCCATCAGAACTGGGGAGACAGTGTTGGCCCCAGGACTGCTGCCTGCCCCCAGGAATGTTGCCTGGCCTGTTCTCTGCTGCTTTGTGAACTTTCTGGGTTGGATCTTCCAGGGGAGGCACCCAAAGGCATTCTTACTTTGAAGGGTATCAGAGATCAAATGCTCTGATCTCTGGCTGAATTTACATGTTTTCTAGACTGTTTAATCTGAGATAGTACAGGGATTTCTTTCCATCCTAATAGATCTTTCAGCTCCTGCTAATACATAGGTCACCCCTTGATGTGACAGGAGTAGGTTGCTGCCTTCAGGAGCAAGACCTTGTGCTCTCACAGGAAAGGAATTTTACTGCAGAAGCAACCAGGTCAAAGGAGCATTTGTTAAAATCCCAACTGGGTTTGATAAATCCACCATTTATTAAGAAAAGAAAGGTTTTCCATGTGAGTTTTTACACTCACATGAGTGTAAACGTGGAGTGGTAGCTGACAGCTCTGTATGTAGTAAATAACACTCGGCTGTGCAGGCTACACTTGGAGTATAGAAGTACTTCTGAGCACTTTGGGCGGGTGGAAGTGGTTGGGTACGTCCCCTATGGTACAAACCGCTTTAATGCCTCGGTTAAAATACATGAAGTTGTCCTTGGTGTTTGTTTTTAATTGAAAACCAGCATTTTAAGGGAGGACCCTGAGCAGGGAAGTTAAACTCAAGTCCTTGTCTACATCAGTAAAATACGTAAACATTTTTTTCTCCCCAAATATGTGACTTTCTCCTTTTTTTGGCTGCCACTACAGTGTTTATAGAAGCCAGTGATGTAAGTGACGTTGGTGTAATTAAGCTGCTGTCTCGGCTGGTTCTTGCTGTAAAGCTCAGTGCTGGTGGCGGCGAGGGCAGTCATGGGGCTTTCCAGTGTTACTGAAGGTGAGGGACCTCGTGGAAGAAAACTTCAGGGACAACCTGAAGTTAATAACAGATTTGTTCCTAGAAAGGATCCCCCACAAGAATAGAAAGTCCTGGAATAAAATTCTCTGATGTTACAGAGTCAGTGGGGCTGGCAGGGACCTCTGGACATTGTCCTCTCCAACCCTGCTCAAGCAGAGTCACCTACAGCAGGTTGTCCAGGGCTGGGTCCATTTGGGTCACAGAACCCACGGAATGGTTTGGGTTGAAGGGACCTTTCCAGGTCATCCAGTCCAACCCCCTGCAGGGAGCAGGGACATCTGCAACTGGAGCAGGTTGCTCAGAGCCCCAAGGGCCAACCTGACCTGACATGGGGCCAGGGGTGGATGGGGCTTCTGCCACCTCTCGGGGCAGCCTGGGCCAGGGTCTCCGGGTCTCCCCACCCTCATTGTCAAACATTTCTTCCTTCTCTCTGGTCTGAATCTGCTGAGTTTTGACTCCCCATGGATGGAGACTCCACACCCCATCTGGGCAACCTGTGCTGGTTCTGACCACCCTTAGAGTAAAAATGTCTTCTCTGATGTTTAAGTCTGGTTTCTTGTATTCCGGTTGGTGTTGCTGCCTCTTGACCTTTGGGAGCAGATTAGGACAGTTGCAGCAGAAGAAGGGGTGGGACTGGAAAGTGTAATTTCTTGTAAGACTCTTCATAAGACATATCTTTCTCATCTGTTCATAAACCCAACCCCAAGTGTTTCTGTTTCCCATGGTAAATATCTCTCCAGCTCTGCCTCCTCTACTCCAGCACTCAGGCCCAAGGGTCTGTTGATGGTCTCCTAGGTGGTGGCACCCAGGGGGGTGGGCAGCAGGGCCCCCATACTCCTCGGAGATTGCACAGATACCTTTCCTGGGGGAGAAGGAGTCCCGAGGGTGAAGATGGGTGGGTGGGAGTGCAGAACAATGGCTGGAGAAGGGCTGTGAAGAGGGCAGTGCTGATAGTCTCCAGACTCTCATCCCAACCTATCAGGACACCCCAGGGGAGAGAAAAGGGACTTTTTGTTCTGAAAGGAGGGGCTGACTGTAGCTATTAAGAGGTGATAGGGGGGCGATAAAGAACAGGTCTGGAGGCACAAAAGAGACAAAAGACTCTTGATGACTCAAGGAGGTGGGGTGGGAGGGTACAGTGAAGATGATGGTATCTACTCCTCAGGGGTCCTGGTGTGGTCTGACACCTAAGAGCTACATGGGGAAAGTGATTAGGACCAGGCAGTGAGTGTCTCTTGGTAGAACCTGCTGTAACAACAAAAAAAATCAGTGCTCAGCCCCTGTAAGAGGAGGAAGTTGCTGACACAGGTCCAGTGTCACCCTTGTTTCAAAGCTTTCACTCACAGAAGGTGCCACGTGGCCTGACATGGGCTGTCACTGTGTGTGAGGTGGTAGTGGTGAATCCCCCAGTAGATTGTCAGCCTCTCGAGGAACCGAGGAGATGGCCTGGCTCTTGGATAGGTCTTTTTCATCTCCTGGGAGAAGACGGTGGTTATTGTGGTGTGGTCTTTCTGCTTCCAGCAATCTTAGCCTGGCCCTGCTCTTTGTTCCTGCATTTTGGGGTATTTTACACCTGTTTTCCGTTGAGAAAATGGGGTGGGAATGGCCCATGACCTCTGATGAGACCATTCTGTCATCAGGCCAGGGTCTTCTGCTGATGAAATCACTTTTGTGCCCTTATTCAGCCTTTTCTGATCTTGATGCAAGCACCAAATCCCCCTTTACCCCCTTGCTGGCTGTTGATTGTGACCCTGGTTACCAAGCTCTGCTGGACCTTGCAGCCATTGCTGAGTTGGGAAAGTAGAAAATATCCACA
>NW_010413699.1:0-1212 GCF_000710305.1 Buceros rhinoceros silvestris
CTGTCTTTAACCAAGGCCTTTTAATGTCAGCTCCTGCAGCCGAAGCAGCAGAGCGTTAGCGCAGCTGCCAAGGCTTCCTGGTCAGCCTCTGCTGCAGAGCACCTGCCTCAACCTTTGGCATGTTTCTCCTCTTGCTCAGAGAAAAAAAGAGCAGGAAAATACAGATCGTTCCATGCCAGGCTGCAGAGTCTCGGTTTGCGTGTGGGGTGGTTTTGCAGTGCAGCAGCTCGGGGAAACCCCTCAGAACTGCATCCCTGCAGCACGGAGCCAGCGTGCCCAGGGCCATTTCACAGTGGGGCCTCAGTGCAGCCCCCGGGCGCTCAGTGCAGCCCCCGTGGTGATGCCCAAAATCCCCCTTGGGCTAGGCATCTGCCCGAGGGAAGGGCCATGAAACCAGGCAGGGCTGTGGATGGAATCAGCCCCCAGTCCCCGGGTTCGCCCTTGGCCTGTCCTCCCCTTCTGGCTATTGCCAAGTGCCTTGTAATTCGTCCGTACCAGTTTGTGTTTGTGGGTCCCTTAGCTTTTCACCCTGGCCACTCTCTGTCCCCCCTGGATTATTCCATTCCTCTTGCTTTCCCCCGTTTCTGTTCCTTTTACTCTATAATTGGTTCATTTGCAGTTTATGGGAAGGATGAGAAACAAAAGGTATTGACAACCGAAGCATCCAAAATTATGTGTCAAGCTCGAAAAAGAAGGAGATGAAAAGAAAATCTGGATCCTCTTTCTTTGCATTCTGATTTCTGAATCTCTGGAGCTCATTAGTTTCCCACGTTTGGGGCTTTTTTTGTGTCTGCAGAAACTAGAAACCTACTTTTAGAAGAGCTGGAGTCGGTTGCCTCCAGGGCTGAGGGAAGCAGCGGTGTGAACGCCTGTGGAAGCTCCTCGGCATTGCTCTCTTCTCGCTGGTGATGGTTTCCATTCAGGGCCGGCGCTTTTCACAGCGGCCCTTGACGAAGATGCTCGGTGATTGTCTGGAAGGAAACCAAGGCAGGTTTTAGTGTGGATCCCTCCTCAGCGCCTATTCCCGGCACAACAGGCACTCCCAGCAAATCCGCGGCTGCGGTTCCCGACTTCCAGCTTTCCACTGGAAAACCAAGGCACTGCCATTTGTGCCAAACTGGGGGACAGCAGCTCCATCTCCAGAGCGAGACTTTCCTGGCACCCCGGCACGGAGCCGCTGCACGAAGCGGCTGGGATCTGGGACCACCTCCC
>NW_010413699.1:1273-2070 GCF_000710305.1 Buceros rhinoceros silvestris
GGCCCCCCGGCGCGGAGCCGCTGCACGAAGCGGCTGTTCTTGGGACAACCTGCCAGTGCCTGACCAAGGCTCAGACCAATTACTGCTGGCAGGAGCCCAAGCCATCCATCTCGGCAAACTTCCCTCCAGGGGCTGCCCCATTAGGAGCAAGTAACTAATTATTGCTGTCAGCTTTAATAAAAAAACATTACTTGAAAGATATTTCCCCCCGCCATAACTTTCCGACACCGTCGTATAAATTGCTGGAGTCAAAACTCGCTTCTAAATTGAGTAATTCCAGACATTTGTCAGACTCCAAGAAACGCTTTAATTAGCGTTGGTTAATAAAGTGTTTAGGTAATTAGGAGAACATTTGTCCTGCCGGTGCATTTTTTTTTCCTCTTGCTTACGACAACTCAAAAAAATTAATTGGAGTCCGGGCTTCAGGAAGTACTGGGCTTTATTTGTTTGGGTTTTTCACTCTTCCTTTGCAGCAGCGCTGGGGAGACTCTCCACGATTACCAGTGGGTTGTCTCTACGCATCACCTCTGGAAGGCTTTTCCTCCTCTCGCTGGCTGTTTTTCCTGATGTGGGGAGCGGGAGCGCGCTGGCTCTCAGAGGACGGATCAAAAGCAGCGGCAGCAGCTGCTTCCCCGCGGGGTGCCAGGAAGGATGCGCTCGGGGAGCAGTGCTTGTCTGCAGCAAACGTGGCAGTGCCAGCGACGTGTCGTTCTGGTGCTCCTCTGGGCCAAGGAGGCAGGAGCCACGCTCTGCTTCCAGCCGGGAACCTGCCCCGCCACCAGAACCAGAGCTTCGAG
>NW_010413699.1:2135-2383 GCF_000710305.1 Buceros rhinoceros silvestris
CTCTGCCCAGCGGGGAACCTGCCACGCCACCAGAACCAGCGCTGCGAGCCCGCCATCCCCGCACCCTTGCTGACAGCTGCTGGCCGTGCCCGTGGTCCATGGCAGGCGCCGTGGCAGCCATCCCGCACACATAGTGTGTGTTGTCTTCGAACGCCTGGCTCCAGCGTGAACAGCTCAGGCATGGTGGGTTTCCACCGGGGAGGATCTCTCATGTTCCCCTGTGCAGACAATCACGACCCTCCCCGGCC
>NW_010413699.1:2499-3199 GCF_000710305.1 Buceros rhinoceros silvestris
CAGGGTGGCAGGGAAGGGGTTAAGGGCAGCCCGGCTGGTGGAGGAGCTCAGCTGTTTGCTGTGAAATCAGCCCTGCCGGGGCTATAAAAGGGCTGGTGCTGGGGGCGGGAGGTCTCTGAGTGCTGAGGGTGAGGTCTGTGTGCTGGGGGAGGACAGGAGCGGAGGGGAAGAATTATTTTTAGCAGGGTTTGGTATCGGGACTGCAGCACAGAGGTGACCAGCAGAGCCCCCGCTTCCTCTGGACGAGGGGATGGAGACTGCAGGGCGGTGAGTGAGCCCGGGAGGTGAGCTCGGCATCGGGCACACAGGTGGGGTTCTTTGGTGCTCGCTGGGTCCAGGCTCCTCTCAGGGTTTCCACCGTGCACTTGCGCTGAGGGAAGCTCTGCCCTGCTCTGGGAACAGCGTCTGCCCCTGCGACCGCTCCCCCCTCCATGCAGCAGCCAGCTTGAAGCAGCTCAACCCTCTGGGCTCGGCTTGGTGGAGAGCAGAGGAGTGTCACAGGTGCTTGGGCGTCACACTTGAGAAATCTAAGGGCCATTTAGTCTTGAAGGTGCCCTCGTGGGAAAGTCTTCCCTTTTGGGGTTCAAGAAACCTCCTCAGGTGTAGTTGGCACCTTGCAAACCGTGTCTGGGGGAGCTGAAGCCATTGCTGCTGCTCCCGGCAGGGCCCCGCCACGGGCTGGCTGAACGCCGGGGGGTAG
>NW_010413699.1:3289-3607 GCF_000710305.1 Buceros rhinoceros silvestris
GCCGTGTCCCAGCCATGGCCTGGCTGAACGCTGGGCGTTAGTTACTGCTCCTCAGCCTTCCCAATCGGTTCGTTAAGTGACTGCAATTAGTGCACTTGTCTGGGTTGCAGCAGTGTGGGCACAGAGTCACGCGGGGTTTGCTGGTCTGGCAGGGTGGAGGGGTCCATCTGCACAGAGCAGGCACCCTGAACCCCTCTGGCTCTGCAGTGCAAGAGTCCTTGAACTTGCTCTGCCCCAAATCCAACCTCGTCACATCTATGGCTTCCTCCTCCTCAGATCTCTGTGTTTGTGGTGGCTCATTCTCCCTGGGGAGAGAAG
>NW_010413699.1:3813-8109 GCF_000710305.1 Buceros rhinoceros silvestris
GGCTGCAGCAGCTACGGGCAGCTCGCAGGGGTGTGAAAGTGCAGCGTCCTGGCCGGGAGGGGCAGGGCTGGACTTCCAGCCCCCACCCCTCACTCCCTGGGGAGTAAAACCCAGCACTTTCCTGTTCTTTTAACCCATGGTGATATGTCACTGATCAGCACAATTGGTTCTAATAGCTCCCCAGGTAGATTCAGGAGAGCAACGAGTCGAACATAAAAATCCCTTTATTATTGCCATTTTGCTTTTATATACCCATCAAGCTTTCATATTTAATCTCCTACATCACAATAGCTGATCATTTTTAACATTTGACGTTGATAAAGTGCCCACTGCTATTATTCTGACATACTATAAAACATTACACCCATTTGCAATAGAAAAGGCGAAGAATCAATACCCAGCCCCATTTTCCAGTGTGGCAGTAAATCACAGGGAGCCTAACAAATTGTTTTAAATATAAGCACCTTCAGGACCAATAAAGAACCCGACTGATCCCTGTCCGTTGTCGTAGCTGTCAAACATCTTCTCTGTTAAATGGGCAGTGGGTGTTCACTGAGAAAGGCCGGCTGCCACCTCTGGCCCCAGCAGAAGGTCCTGGGATGGTGGTGGCACAACCGGGGGCTCCTGTTGTGGGGTGCGCTGTAAGTTCCTTTGGGCAGCTGGCTTGGGTGTCAGGGCTGGCCTCGCGCCTTACCAGAAAGTGCTTCACCCCACGGTACAAAGGATATTGATGCTCCTGCTTTGCCCCAGCTGGTTGGCTGGTGTGGCAGAAACCGCCCCCACCCCCTCCCCGAGCGCCTGTTTGTGAACGCTCCTGTTGCTGGTGAGCAGCGAATGTGCAGTACGTAAGGGCACCTGTGTCTTCCCCAGCATCGCTCCGGGGATGGTGTTACCACAGTGCATTCGCCGCTGGTCGCTGGCTGTGGGCCGGGGTGTTCTCGGGGTGTGCTGGGGCACTGGGATCTCACCGCACAGATCCCTCCATCAGATGGGGGCCGAGGTCCCTCGGCAGAATGAGGTATTGCCTGAGGTTCCATACGTGGGTGTCGCTTCCTGTCAGAGCCGTGAGCTCGCGCGTCCCTGGGTTTACCCGTGCGTTCACTCCGGCAGGAGTTGCATGCGTCGCTGTGTAACCTCCGGCCTCCCCTCTCTCCCTGCGCATCTCTGCGTGGTGGGTGCTTCGTCATGGAAAGGGAGAATGAAGGCAAAAAAGCGTGTCATTTTTGCACCTGAGATGATGCAAGCCCTGTGTGCATAGTTGCACGGTGCTTTTGGCAGGGCTGCTGTCAAGGAGCTGCTAAATAATAGGGTGTACCTGGATTGACTGCTCTATAGGAGCCTGGCTCCAGACCCCGAGGATGACATTTTAAACACGTCTTCCTTTCATTTGTAAGGGATTAAATGAACATGTTTTGACAAGATTGATCCTATGGAGGTTCAGACGATTCCTCTTTGTGGCTTCAATCTATAGCTGGTAGAACTGATAGAATATTATTGTGTCTCATTAAAATAACGCATGGCTGGCGGGCGCTGCTGCACACAGGGAAATAAATGTCCGGGGAGTTCCCTCTGCCGCGGCTGCCCCGCAGGGACGACGGCACCGCAGCCTCCTGCGGAGAGGCGCTCCCTCCTTCGTGAGACACGCGTGGGCCGCAAGCTCCTCGATGCTGCCCTCTGAAAGGAAGGCTCCGAGCTAAACCGTATCGGTAGCGCCAGCTGGGAGCGGAGGCAGATCTCATCCCTCTGGTTCGGTGCTCCCGAAAGGTGCTCCCTCCTCAGCAATAACGTTCCTGCTGTTCTCACCAGTAACCACACTGGGAGAGGGGGTGCACCCAGTGCCGTGCCTGGATGCTGGCAGGGTGCCCCAGGAGTCTGATGGTGCCTTTCAGGCCCTCACCCCACCAAAGGTTCCACGGCTCTGGGCACTGAGGCTCCACGGCAGGCTCAGCGTGTCCTGCAGGACGAGGTTTTTCGGAGTTTATACTCCACGGTTCAGGTTCATTAACCTCGTGACCACTGGCGTAGGCTGGCTGCCCTCCACAGCCTTGGGAAGAAATAAAGGAAAAAACCCATCTTTCAAATGAAACCAATGTCTTTAAGCCAGGAAGTTGTGGAGGACCCTGCCCGGCTGGCTCCTGCTTCAGGAACACTCGAGCCATGCAGTTCCTTTCGCAGGGGGAGTAGTAAATCACACAGACGGGGAATCGCTGGTCTGGCAGGTGCAAAGTGCTGCCTCGGGGCTGTGGTGGTGGAGCAGGGGTCTCTGGACCCCCTCGGGGTTGGTGGCATTTGTAATGCCTCGTTCAGGTGTCCGTAAGCTCCAGCGCTCAGCGGCTGAGGCTGCTGTGCTGGATGTCCAGCCTCTAGCGCGGCTTTCAGCCCGAGTGCAGCTGCAATCAGCTCTTAAACAGCTTCCTGGGAAATTGCTGCTGGTGCCAGCAGGATGCTGGCAGCAGGAGGCTGCTTTGCTGGAGGTCCAGCCTCTAGCGCGGCTTTCAGCCCGAGTGCAGCTGCAATCAGCTCTTAAACAGCTTCCTGGGAAATTGCTGCTGGTGCCAGCAGGATGCTGGCAGCAGGGTAGGAGCATGGAAAGAAGAGCTGTGTTTGCCCCAGGCTGGAAGCAGAGTCACCAGAAGCCTTTGCAGGGCCAGACTGGTCCCTCTTCACCCGCTGCGGCTTGTGTTCTCCTCTCTTGCTACGCCACGGCTGTGCGTGTCGCTGCCTTTGGGCACATGGCCAGATGGAAATGGGAAAGGTCTTCTCCTTGATCCTGTTCTTGGCTTGTAGACTTGACTTATTTCCTTCCTGGCTTGGCCCTGGCTCAGGAAGCCGTTGCCCTCGGGTGGCAGGTGAAGGCAGCAATTCGCATCGCTGCATTATCATGGGCAGAAAACAGGGAAAGGAAGTACCAGCACCAGGAAATCATTGCGGCGTTTCTCATCGGAAAAGTGGGATCGAACTGCCGTTTGTAGGCTCCCTTGAACGGCCCCTCCATTGGTAATTAGCGTTATGTTAGCACATACCTTTAATAGAATATTGATGCAGCTGGCAGAGATATAATCCCAGTGTCAAGAGTAATTCCCCCGTTTCCAGCGCGTTGCACTTGTTACGCCCGGGCCCAGCGGAGCCACTCGTGAGGCTTGGCTGACGCATCTCAAATCAATTAGAAGCAGCTCATCACCAGCGGCGACCTGGGGGACGTCACAGAAACGCATATTAGTGATTTGCTTTGGGAGCCCGAACTGCTGGGGAGGAGGGGCCGGCTTGGCCTGACTCCCACCAGCTGCTTGCTCGGGTTTGAGGGGAGCCTTGGGGATCCCAGGAGGGTCCTGGAAGGGCAGGAGCGCGGGCGCGGAGCTCACGCCTTCCTCAGAGGTCGGGCAGAGCGTTTGGTTCGTTTACCAACACGTCTTCGGTTCCATTCGAAGCAGGGGAGACACTAACGAATCCCAAGCAAGGGCGGCTGGTCTCTGCCCGCAGCACAGTGTAAAGGGGAAGCCAAGCAGGAATCAATGCGGACCTGTTGATCCCGGCCAGCTCCCGAGTCCTCCGGGGCTGAGTTCAGCCCTGGCAGGCTGCTGCGGCCAGACCCTTCCCGTGGGGCACAGGCATCCTCTCCGTGAAGTGGGGCAGTGTCTCCGCCTTCGCAAAAGCATCTTCCTCTGCTAGAGCCTGAGAGGTCTCGTTTGGCGACATGCATAAGGCCCTCAAATTATTTAGCTGAGCTGTTTTACTCCTTGTGCCTCGGGACAGCTGGAAGAACGGCTTCATGAATCACATCCCATCTCTTCCCGCTGCGCACGCGCACGGGCTTGGATCAGGAAGATAGCGCAGTCTGCCAGCAAGAGCCTCTGAACGACAGCGAAGGGAAATGGGGATCAATACCGCTCCTGCTATCTCCACCCGCTACAGACAGTGCTGTTCCTGGCTCTCTGCACGTGCTGCGCTCCCTCCTTCCCCTCGGCTGCCAATGCCACGTGCACTGGAGCCCTCCTTCCCCCGCGCTCTCGTCAAGGATTTCTCAGCCATCTTCCAAGGGCACTGGCAGCCTGGGGCGGCGGAGTGCAGACAGCATCCTTCAGCCCGTCTGATGGCAGCCGTGCCACGGGGCTGGCGAGCTGGGGAAGGGGCTCCTTCCTGACAGCAGGAACCTTTAACTCCCCGCACTCCCCAAGCCCATGGCTGCATGATGAGGTCCCCGGTGAGGCACCAGCTTTGATTCCTTCCCAGGATGGCTCCTCTGCTGCCCTCTTGCCAGGGTGGCAATCGCCGCTGTGATGGATGTGTTTGCGGGAA
>NW_010413699.1:8241-14445 GCF_000710305.1 Buceros rhinoceros silvestris
GCATTCCCGGTACATCGTAATGTCAAGTATCAATCACACGTGATAAACACAGTTTGAAAGCAAAGGGCACTTCAGAAGAATGGGAGAGAGGAATTTCAGGGCTAATTCAGACCTCACAAGAGACCTGGTCCCCGTGGAGCAGGACGGTGCCAGAGAGGTGACCCCCAACAGTGGTTCCTGGAGGAACCGGGTTTCCACGCAAGCTCAGAGCCTTTGTCTTTCCCTGGGACGAAGGAGCTTGATTACTGCAGAAACCATTGTGCTGCGACAGCTGTAACCAGCATCCCAGACTCAAGTATCCTCAAACCGTGTAAACCTCTGGACTGGTAAAATCGCTTCTGGGAAACCTGTCAGGCCAGTGACGACTTCGCTTTCCACAGACCTTAATGTCCTTCTCCGGCTCTCGGACCAGCTCTCCCTTGTCCCCCCACTTCCCTCCACCAAGGGGAGCTGCAAACCCATCTCAGAAGGGAAGGTGGTTCAAGCTTTGGGCTGGGGCTTGGGCTCCTGTTCTGGGCTGTCCCTGCAGCCATGGCTGCGGTGCCTCCTCAGCAGCCCCTGCTCCAGGCTGAGTCTCCCTTCGGATGTGGCATCGTTCACTCCTTCGCCCACGAGTGCTGATTTAAAGATGACCCGTGGATGCCTCCTGCGACATCAGCCTGCGTCAGGCCACCTCGAACAACCTTGTGCCGGAGCAGGCGCAGTAAATCTGCTGGGGCTTCGCTGCTTCCATTTGCACGTCGCCCTGATTTATTTCTTTTTTACCCTTCAGTGCCTTCAGCCTCAATTAAGTAAAATAGCTTAGTGTGTGCCAGCATTACAGTCCGCGTCCCACTGACATTTACACTTGAGCGTGGTTTTGTGAAGCACCCTCCTGGAAGGGAGCCTTTAAATAGCCTTGTTTCCATTTTGTTGCATGTCAGCGCTGATGACAAGGTACAAACCTCGCCGGGAGACGGAGCGAGGAGTCCACGTGTGCCCCGGCTGCAGAGCCCGCTCCCCTCTCTGCAGAAACCCGCTTTCAACAAGCGTTTGCCTCCCGCACTGTCTGCAGGGCTCGGAGCCCTATCGCCCAAGCTTGGTGGATGGGAAGGCGAAAGCCTGCAGGGACAGACCGTAACAGCCGACGCTGGAATCCCGCAGGTTGGCGGCGTTGCCCAGGCACAGGCGGCACGCGAGCTCTCTGCTGCTGGCACGGCATCCCGTCCCATCAACCCCCAGCGGGATTTAGGGCTCTTGGAAAATGCGGCTTGTAGTCTCTAATGAAATCCCGGCTCTGGGATGCGGGGGGTGGGAGCCATCAGCAGGCGATCTCGGCTTCAAAGCGCTCCCAGTGAGTTTCAGGGCCTGGATGTATTTAACTTTTAGCGCAACACCAGCAATCAGGAGTCTCTCCTCGGCAGACGCAGAAGCCTCTGCGGCGAGGTCTCCCAGATAATGACAGCGATGCACATTAGCATATATTTTCTTGAGAACTGAGCTGTCATAAGGGCAGCCTTGAAAGCTCTTTGGAGTATTCACAGCTTTTATGAGGCCCCCCGGGAGAGAATAATCTGAAAGTACTGCGGACACTGCTTGGAAGAACTGGAAAACATTCACGTTCGGAACAATCTTGTCTCCATCGAGCTGTTTTTCGCAAGCGCTGGCTCCCACCGCTGGCTGTTTCCCCACCCAGATCTCCTCTGCCGGAGTGGAGGGTCGCAGCAGAAGCGGCTCCAAGGGCACGAGCAGAGCATCAGAGTTCGGGCAGGAAAAGAGCAGCAGCAGGCGGACAGCTTCGGGAGAGAAGACGCCGCCTTTGTGCAAGGACCTCTGGCAATAAGGAAGAGAGGGAGACGTGTGAGAAGCCGAAGCATTTGCGCTGTCTCTGAACAGCCAGCTCGTCACGCTTTTGCAGAAGCCATGGCTGGGTGCCTGAGTCTCCCCGAACTCCTGTGTCGTGTCCTATTACCCCATCCTCAGCGTTCTGTAACCATGTCAGCCAGAAGGGAAGGCAAGGAGAGCAAGCAAAAATGGAACCCTCAGCCTGAAACCCTCCCCTTGTGGGTCATGTAGAACACAGGAGCTCCTGCTCCAGCTTTCCAGGACAGGGTGTTCCAGCTCGCTGTTTGCAGTGGGGTGTCACAGGCTGTAGTGATCTGATACATCATTACGGGAACAGATGCCAAGCCCGGATCTCTGCGTGTTTGCAGAAAGGTCTCGCTTGCTGTGGTGTGGCAGCGGGGTTTGGAGCTCCTTGCCCAGTTCAGAGGACGGGGATAGTGTTTGCCCAGGGGTCTGTGTATGCACAAACACAGCTGGGAACATGGAGCCAGGATACCTGTGCTGTCCAGGAGCTCTGCTGCCCACTCTCTTAATTCCAACTGCGCTGCCACCGTCATTACTTGATTGTCCTTTTACTATTACTTAAGAACTTCAGCGCAAAGCAGGAACGATCCGCCTGGCCCTGTTCCCCATAAGTAAATGGAAATGGTGAGCCAGAGCAATGGGCAGCAACTTCCTCTCGCTGTCTGGTGCATGATTTTTGGATGGTAACAACAGCCACGGAAACGAATAACAGTTTAAACAGTCCAAAGCCATACAGACGTCCTCGTTTGATGCACCTCGGCTCAGGCAGAAATGGAGCTCCATGTAACGGGGGGAAAACAAGCCTTGAGCGTGGCCTCAGCTTTGCTGTTGGCTCAGGCCAAGCCTTGGAAATCATCAGGCAGTGATTTGAGTGGGACCACCTGGGCACAACAGCGATCCCTGCTCCATGCTGCCTCCTGGGCACCATGAGATGTGCATCCCTTCAGGTGAGAGCACAGAGGAACCACTGGTGACGTGGGGGGCTCAGCGTGTCATTCACAGGGTGGGAGCCAGCATCCAGCACCCGTATCCCCTGGGCAAGTGATGGGAGGCTGAGGAAAACAGCAACAGCGTTCCCTGCATGAAGCCACCCGGGAGGAGCAACAAGCAGTGCCCCTCTTCGCAGGCGTTTGCCAAAAAAATAAGCGTGTTCCTGAATAACAAAAGAAATAAAAGAATTCTTGGAGCTCGTCTTCGGGGCGCAGCAGCATGAAGGGCATGTTTTATTCAGCGAGGAGCAGCTGCACTACCTGGAGCAGAAATTCAGCTTGTTGAGGCCTAATCTAGGTGGATCACTGAAGCTTTGGAGAGTCTAAACAGCCAGAGAGCAGAAGATCCCTCCTTTGCTGCAAGCAAGATGCTTCTGCAGTGGGCTCTGTCCTTCTGTGCACATTCGCCAGCATGGCCCCAGGGTCCCCGCCCAGCCTGCGCTCTGATGCACGTTCTCGTGGTGCCCAGACCCTTGGGGGGAGCTGGCAGCAATCTAGGTGGATCACTGAAGCTTTGGAGAGTCTAAACAGCCAGAGAGCAGAAGATCCCTCCTTTGCTGCAAGCAAGATGCTTCTGCAGTGGGCTCTGTCCTTCTGTGCACATTCGCCAGCATGGCCCCAGGGTCCCCGCCCAGCCTGCGCTCTGATGCACGTTCTCGTGGTGCCCAGACCCTTGGGGGGAGCTGGCAGCTGTCCCCGCCGCAGTCTGAAACCCCGGTGCCTCGCTTTTACCGAGCTGCTTGTGCTCTTCCCTCTCCTCGTCTGCAATCCCCCTCCGACCCCCTGGCCTGTGGGATGAGGGCAGGACCTGAGGACCTGCTGCTGTGCCCAGCCTCTGGCTCTGCTGCGAACCCGAGTCCGGGGCTCTGCCGCCTCCTTGGCTGCTGCTCCACATCCTGAACAAAAATCCTGGGTGCATCCGAGCCTGCAGCCTGCCTCTGCAGCTTGAGTGAGGTCAGACAGAGGAGGTCGTGACACGTTTTTATTCTCCTTTCTTCTGCGTGCTGGGATTCGGAAGAGTGAGTTAGTAGAATTCCTCCTGTTCAGGGCAAAGAGCAAAACTTGCAAAGGCAAAAGCCTGGCAAATAAAATCCCTCACGTGCCTGGCACACGAGGCACGGGGCTGGGCTGGAGGGAGGCAGGTGAGACCCTTTCCTGAGGCTGTGGGCGCACACCATCCTACCCCTGACGGTTATTCAAGGTCCACGGTGCCTTTCGCCTGCCTGAGGTGAAGGGTTCCCCCTCCAGCCCTCGAGAGCAGGGAAGCAGAGGGATTCCCCTCCTTTCCCACTCAGCCGCGACCCCAAAAGCCTCTCCCCGTATTCCTCCCTCCTCGCAGCCAGAAGAGCACAGAGGCAGAGCTGAGCTGTCCTCCCTGCTCTTTCTCCGGCTCCCGAAGCGCCAGCAGCTGCATTCCAAGTTACATCTTCACTCTTTGCTGTTACGGACACACTGAGCCCGGGGTTTCTCTTGGCGATTTCCCCCAGACTCTTCCTGTTCTGACGCTCGTCCCAGCTGGGATGCTGCAGCCCACAGAGAGCGGGACTGGCCAATGCTTGCGGTAAATGGCTCCCAGTGTGACAAATGATTTGGGGGAGGTGGTTTAGAAGTCAGGATGATTAATGCATGTGACTTCTCCAGCATGCTGGAAAAGATAAATCAAGATGGAACGGGGAAGCTGTGCATAAATTCAGAGGGTGTCTGAGTAGAACTGGTGTGGAGGAAGGCAAGGCTCAGCCTGGGTGGCCTGCGGTGCCTTTGTGCCAGCTGGCTGAGGATGAGTAGGGTGTGTGGTTACCTACGTGCTGCTCCACCGCCGGGA
Source organism: Buceros rhinoceros silvestris (assembly GCF_000710305.1). Classification (NCBI taxonomy): domain Eukaryota; kingdom Metazoa; phylum Chordata; class Aves; order Bucerotiformes; family Bucerotidae; genus Buceros; species Buceros rhinoceros. The sequence continues at coordinate 12,901 of NW_010413699.1, forward strand.
CCCCGTGCATGCATGGAGGTTCCCCTTGCCAAAGACCTGAGGCATCGCTCAGCTGGGTCCTCTCCCAGGGCATCCCCATGCAATGACACAAGGTTAAATCATCTGCATGGGAAGGATCCAGGAGAAGTCCTGGAGCCCCTTCCAGAAACCCAGGAATAATCCGTGAGGATGACAGAAGTGAAAGGTTTGTGTGCAGGAAAGGAGAGAAGGGAGGAAAAAGGGAGATTTTATTACTGAAATTTGCCAAAGAGGCTCTTTAATAATGTCATTCATCTTTCTGTCAAACGCGTCACATTGGGGTAGTGAAAAGGAACTTTGAGAAGATAAATTAAGACTTAAAGACGTTAAAATGACTTAAGGAATATTTAAATACAATACAATTTATTTTTTGTGTAGGCCTGTTTCATGCCGGAGTCTCCGTGCCATTTCGGAGGCCGCCACGGAGCCGGTGTGGCTGTGCCTAAGCAGTGCCACTGCTGATAGAGGCGGCACTTAAATCACTCTTTTCTTTGGGCAGGAGATAAGCTGGACACAATTAGTGGCATGGAACCGTCGCCAGCAGCGAACACAGGAGCCGAACTCTGCCGCAAGGCTCCTGTGAGCGAGGGGGAGCTGGGAGAGGGACGCGTTGTGCTTTGGTGCTGCTGTTAAATTGCAGCCCGCTGGTAGCCTTCACCCCACCACCTCACTGCTGCTCCCTCTGTGGGGATGTGTGCCAACAAGGGCAGGGTTCCCTTTCTGCCCGGGCGGCACCGCCCTCCTCTGCTCTGCTCTGAGGAGAAACTCAGCTCCCTTTACCGGCTGCGAGGCCGTGGCTGCTCGTAGCAGCAGGTTCGGCTGCTGGAGGGGTGGCTGAGAGGGTACCCCCAGCCAAGGGCAGGCAGCTGCGAGGAAAACAGGGCGTCCCCCTCCTCAATCCGCTCCGGTTCTGAAGGGAGCGGTTGAGAACGGGGAGTGGGGCGGGGAGGAAAGAAAATTGCCCAGGACTGATTCTTGTTCTGCAGCCTGAGGGCTGGAATCACCTTCTGCCCGCGGGTGCGGAGCGCGCAGCAGGCACCCGCTCCTCCCTGTCGCAGGAGGCACAACGGTCCCCGCTTCCAGTTAGCGGTTGGTTGGTTTGTCTGGTGACAAGGGCTTCGCTTGACTTTTAGTCTGTTTTCGCTTCTCAGCCCTAAGTGCTTCATCAGAGAGAAGCCGCAGGAAAAGGCTGAGAGTAATTCAGCTTCTAGGAAATAAGAAGCGGGGGGGATGCTGAAGCACAAACCTTGGTGAATGCAGGATGCGCCACGCTGCAAAAATTGAACTTTCCCTGCCATAGAGCGCGCTTTGAAAGCATTCAATTATCTCCCCGCGCCTATAGAAAACACGGGAATTGCTTCCGAAAGGCTTTAAAGGCTCGCCAGAGAAAAGGTACACGGCCACTCCGTGGCAGAGGAAATGAAGCCCCCTCAAGAGCAGCCTGCTGGGTACCGTGGGAGGGACGGGCTGGGCTGGCACCAGCCACCCTGCACCTTTGGCTGCGCGCCCGCACACAGGTCTCCCCTT
>NW_010413699.1:14602-16575 GCF_000710305.1 Buceros rhinoceros silvestris
AGCCCCTCTCCCCGCAGATGCCTGCGGTGCAAAGGGAGAAGGGGGCTCAGAGAGGGGCCCAAATGCTTGGGGACGAATACGAGGAGAGGCAGATGCTCCCTGTTGTGCTGGTGCGGGGGAGCATGGGACCACGCGGGTCTGGGGGAGTGCAGGCAGGTGCACGTGTCTGCCCCTGGCACGTCGGCAGGCAGGGAACTGGTGTCCCTCTGGGGACGGGAAGGTAAACGTGGCTGGGTGTAAAGAGGGGCTGCCTCGTTCCGTGGTCAAGGGGAACATTTGCAAGCGCCCACAGGAGGCAGAGGGCTGATGGGCTCTCGCACCGAGGGTGGTGAGCTGACGGCTGTGGAGGTCCTGTGGCACATGGCTGCCCAGGTGGCTCTGTGAGTGGTCACTGTCTCTCCTCTCTCCACCACCAGCGACAGCCGGGATGGACCAGCGTGCTGCTCAAACCACGTCTGCGTGATACGCTCAGTGCACGGCATCCATGGTTTGAGGCCACCCTGGGAGAGCTGGAGGGTGACAACTCCGACTGGGGGAAGGGCATCAGTGGAGACCTCCCAGGACTTGCCCAGCCCGGCTGTCCCAGAGCTCAGAGCTGCAGAAGCACACAGCAATGCCCTCAGTCCGGGTCACCTTCTTGTTGTCAGAAAACGTGTCCTTTGTACAAGTTCGCTGGCTGCAAACGTCCCCCACCACCGGCTTAACCGAGACGAGAGGCTCTGGCTGTACGGATCACGTCGTTAGGGCAAACTGCTTTTCCAAGATCACATCCTCCACCTATTAAATCGCGGGTGCACTGACTCCGGCTTTGTCTCCTCTCCTGGAGCCGGCTGTGAGCGGGGACACTCGGTATTACACTGTGCAGAAAGCTCTCGGAGTTATTCCAACACATCACCCGTGTCACAGCGCGGAGAGACGCCTTTGCCAACCTGCCTGCGTGTTTCTGGAGCATCACCCTGGGGCAGCCACGAGCTGGTGCCAGGCAAGCCGCCCCCCTCTGCACCACGGATCTGCCCTGCTTCCCTGCCGCCGTCATGGTAGCCTGTGCCTGCCCCGGATGCCAACTGGTGGGTTAACAGAGGTGACAAATAACCGGTTCCTAACTGGTGTAAGCTGTCAGAGGCGTTCTGGCACACTCCCGGTTGTACGTGCCGCAGTCGTGCTGATTCTAGACTCCCCTGACCTCCACCTCCTGTCTCTGCAGAGTGTGCAAGAAGGATCTGAGCACACATACGTGCCCAAACACGCACAGGAAGAGAGCGAGAGCTCGCGCTTGTCTTTCACTTCCTAATCATCCTCCCCAGCCGGGGCCAGGTGGCAGCTGGGGACAGCATGACATGGGCTAACAATGCGACGTCACTGAAAGGTGTCCTGCCAGCCTTGGGTTTGCTGCCCGCTGTGCCCTGACGCCAGCCCGCATCTGGGGAAATCCAGCAGAGAGGAGACCACCTGAAAGCCATTGGGAGGAGGAGCAGGGCTTTCCTGGGGCCCGCTGGCCCTGGGCGGTCCCCACCCCTGTGATCGTGCTTTCACAGGTGGCTGAGCACATGTCCCGGGCAGAGACCGTCACTGGCTGCAGCGGCATCGTCCCTCTCCGGTCCTCTCTCTCCTCTCCATCTCCTCTTCCTCAGCAGAAACCCATTACTGCCTGTGATGTATTTTTGGTCGGCCCTGGATGAGTTTTCCCCCTTGCCTTTATTTTATGTCCTCTGCAGGATTTCATGAGCTTTAGAATATTTTGCTTCTTTTTCCTATGATGTGTTTTATGAGGCTTTAATTATTATTGTTTATTATTATTGTGCTTTAATTGTCTGCTCGGGTCCCTCCGAGCCCTTGAGCAAGCAATTTATAAATAACGCTATTTTTATTATTACTATTATTTGTTTAGCTTGCCCATATTCTCCCTGTCTCCCCTCTGCCCCGTTCCTCTTTTACAGCCCTATACGTTAAGTTCCTTCATCTCTTCTCGTAAG
>NW_010413699.1:16819-20771 GCF_000710305.1 Buceros rhinoceros silvestris
TGGAGCAACCAGCCTCAGGCACCGCCTTGGATGGGATCGCACCGCGCTGCCCCGGGGAGCCGGGATGGGTAATGACCATCGCTCTGCCACAGCAGCCACGGGCCATGGTGACGGTGAGAGCTGGGGGACAGCACGTGGCCGTTCTCCCCGGGTACCCCCATCCCTGGGGCTGTGCCAGAGGGTGGTTAACAGGGAGGGTGGGCTGGGGGATATCATTGGGTGCGGTGGGCAGGCAGGAGAGCATGTGCATGTGGAGCTCATCCCAAAGCTGTGGCCGGTAGCGCCTGGGCGTCTGCGCTGCTTTCTCCTGGCTGTCGGCTCTCCAGGAGTGTCTCTGCTAATGAGTGTGCTGGCAGGAACAACTGCCCGGGCAGCAGGTCTGAAGGCAGCGCCTGCTGGAAATGGATTTTTAGTTCAGGAAGACAAGGGCTGTTGGCCGAAGCCTGGTACATGGGTGGATGCAGCCAGGACTGAAATCCCGGCGTGGGGTTGGCCGCACAATGATGGGAGAAAAGGATAAAGTTTTGTTCCCCTAAAACCGGAGAAGGGAAACTGAGGGAAAATGTATGTCATTGCTTGCTAGATACTGCTTGCCAGGTTCTGCTTTCATCCTTGGACGGGAGCAGTAGCCTGCGAGCAGCACTGCGCTCTCTCAGCTGTCCCAAGCTACTCACCAGTGGCTGCGTCCCCCCAGGCCCAGGTCTCTGGTCTGGCAGCTCTAACAAGGGGGAAGCAGAGCCAGGCTGGAAACGAGCACCTCACCCTGCGAAGGGGGGTTTGAGAGCCACATTAAATGGGTTTAGGGAAAATGTCTTCAGGATTGGAGCTACAAATGCCTTTTTGATCAAAACAAACCTGTTTGTTCCGAGAACGTCGACTGTTTCATTAAACATGTTTGGGCTTTGTTTGTTTATGTCGGAAGCGATAGGTTTGCTGGGGTCTGAGAATTGAAAACTTTGAAGCGTTCTTTGTCTTGGACTTCCAGGGAAAAAGCAAATGCATTTGAAAGGTGATATGGAAGAATAAGAGCAATTAAAAATTTATTTCCCAGGAGAAAAAGGAATGATTAGAATGATCAGAAAAAAGTTCATGTGTCTATTTTCAGGCAAACTTCTCTCTGCTTTAAAGGCAGGAGATGGCATCTGGTGTGAATAGAATGGTTCAAGGTCCTTTTGTGTCGTGTGAAGCTGGGGAGGGGAGTTCGCCCAGGGCTGCAGAAAGGCTTTGCTGATACCTGACATTTGAGGCAATCCGCCCTTTTCCAAAGGCAAATGCCTTACAAGTATTTTCGTGAGTACCAGTGAAATCAGGCTGAAATCCCAGCTCCCCTGAAATCAATGCGCTCCTCTGCAGCCGCCGTGACAGGGCCAGTGTCTCCTTATCTCTGCTGGGATGAAGCAATGCTGCAGTTGGCACAGGGCTCTGCAGGACGGTGCAGCGTGGGGCAGGGCTCTGGGGGACGGTGCAGTGTGGCGCAGGGCTCTCGGTGGAAGGGACCGTGGTGGCGCCTGGAGCTGCTCATCCTCAGCCTTTTGGCAAGCAGCCTCCAAATCCATGGGCAGAAAGTGTAAAGGAAGGAGCGGGGAGAGGGACCAGGGAGAAAACGGAACATACTTACAGGGAATGGGTAAAATGATTAAACCCAAATAATTCCGTGTGCTACAGAGGACTGGAAAGAAAACATGGGCATCATGTGGCGTAGGGGAAAGCACGATGCCCACCCGTGCCAGGAGGCATCCCCATCACTCTTCATCAACTGCCTTGGGGGAGAGGGGAGAGGGCTGAATATTTGTTAGCAGCAGTTTGCAAATCCCCGCTTTGCAGAGAGGAAATAAGAGCCATCCATTTGTGCGCGAGCCGTTAAAGATTGTCTGCAAAGCGGCTACATCTGCAGCTCAGCTGAACGGCTCTCCCTGCAGAAACTGCTGGGACAGAGCGGCTCGGTGGAGGAAAATCCCAGGTACAGCGATGCACACACACACACGTAAAAATCCCCTGCGCGGCTTGTCTCTTCTTCCAGCGCACAGTGAACACCGTGTGACTCGCTCTCGAATATATGGACGTGTTTGGAAATGAGAGTTGGATTTGAACATCGCTTGTTAAGACCTGGGATTAGTTCGCCTCTGCGCTCAGCTCCTAAAAGCCAGTGTGCCAAGTCAGGCTACGACACGTCGCAAGGCTGCCTTGGTCACAAGGCAGCTCTAACAGCCACCGTCTTTTTCTACATCAATGTTTCTGTATTCGGCTTAAAAAAAAAAAGGTTTAATTCCTTGCTCCTTGTGTTGAATTAATCAGATATCTGGAGGGGGGTCTTTTTCTACATCAATGTTTCTGTATTCGGCTTAAAAAAAAAAAAGGTTTAATTCCTTGCTCCTTGTGTTGAATTAATCAGATATCTGGAGGGGGAAGAAATCAACGTTTCTCTTGGCAGGCACCTTTAACTCAAAGGGCTGTAGCTCTTCCTGCAGACGACAAGATCCCAGTGTTTAAGAGATAAAGGAAGGGGATGGAGGGCATCACGAGTGACAGCCGCCGAACGCCCCGCTGCCAGCACTGGCGACAGTCAGGCTGCTAGCCGAGAGCCGGCAGGATGATGTACAGCTGCCCGTCGCCTCCGCATTCTTCTTACAAACACACTCACTCCCACCTTGGAAGGGCCGTTAACAAAGAGTCACAACAGCGGTTCTGACGCCTGTCAGATGGGATTTGCCGACGGCACAAACCAGCCTGGCTGAACTCACTGCGGCCCCTGGGTATGTTCAGCCCTGTTTCATGAGAGCGCGGGGTGGTTTGATGCAAACAGGCGGATGGTGCGACTGCCTTGCCGTGGTTACTCAGCTGACGGTGGTGGTAGCTGCCCTTCGTGCTGCCCAGCGCTGCGGCGGCGATGGTGGTGACTCTCCTTGGCCCACAGGCAAGTTCCTGTTAACGATGCTGTGCCCGTAGGAGGTGCCCTCTGAGGTTAGCTTTCTCCCAGGCTATCAGCAGAAGAAATGCCGTGTGAGCGCGGCACCTAATCAGAAGCAAGCGGGCGGCCAGCATTGCAATGCTCAGGGTGTCGAATGCTTGCTGTCAGCCGGCTGAACGAGCTCTAGGCCAAGGCAGCAGCTCCTCTGCATAATTTGGTAGGACCAATACCTCTGTGAGAACCACAAGCTGCTTGTGGGCAAAGAATCAGAATTCATAGAATAAATTATACACGCTAAATTATTTGCCCAGCTTTGTTGATTACCTGCAGTTTAAAAGTTGGAGAGAGCTGAGCTCCGATGTGCACCAGCACCAGACGGGTACTGGTCGTCAGGCAGTGCTGGAGTTTCGGCAGGGAGGAGAGGAGAAATTCCCACCCTGGAGAGAGCAGCAGGCTGCCCGCAGAGCCCTCTCCCCTCCGGCAGCCCCGAGGCTGGGAACGGGCGGCAGCCCTGTCACCCAGGCAAACCCACCAAGAAGAGGGTCCCGGTTTTGTGGACTGCACCTTGGACGCCCCATGCGCAGGGGTGAAGGGTCCCACTCCTCGTGCCTCTGGCCAAGCCCCAGCTCTCCCTGCGAGGAGGAGGAAGCCTGCGGTGGGTCAGCGAATTGAAAGTCTTTGATTGAACCCGGTGATGAATCGCAACTTGATGACTTCCTCTACATCAATGGAGCTGAACCGGCTTGGGGAAACTGTTTGATTTAAGAAGAATAGGCCTAATTTTGGAAGTGCTTCACACCCATCAATCTAAGTGAAGTTCATTTATCTGAGGCACAGCTGATCATCTCCCAGCACACAGGGCTCAGTGCCTCCCAATCCCTGTACGTGGGGCTTACAGTGGTGGAGAAGGCCGGCGGCGCTACCCCCGTTCCACAGGCAGAGAAGAGAATTTGCAGCGTAACCACACAAGTCACCGGAGTCAAACCAGCTCTGTGCCCCGAGCCCCAAAATGGCACCCACCCCCCGAGACGCACCCACCTCCCG
>NW_010413699.1:20848-21246 GCF_000710305.1 Buceros rhinoceros silvestris
AGCGCCCCCCCCCCCCGAGACGCCCCCACCTCCCGGCACACTGCGGCTCGGGGGCGGCGAGCAAGTGTGGACGAAGCGTCTGTGGGTACCTTCAGCGTGACGTGCACGGGGGAGCAGGCAGAAGGAGGCTTTGCCGCATCCTCTTTCACCAACCTAACTCGGCTTTATGAAGTGTTTGCAGTAGCGTCTCGGAGGCGGGGTTGGGAGGCAGACTGGGAATCGCAGCGGCAGCTGATGGAGGAGAGAGTTAGAGGGAAGAGACATATGGCATCTTAAATAAAAGGAGCCTGCTCAGTGGTTAATCTCCACTTGAAACCCATCCAGGGCAGGCTGGTCAGCGGCCATTGCCTCCCCGCCACGCAGCCTGCTGTCCGCAGATGGAGACGCTGCAGTTCTCG
>NW_010413699.1:21341-22526 GCF_000710305.1 Buceros rhinoceros silvestris
GGTCCCCGCCACGCCTCTCCCCTGCCACTGCTTGCCTGGGCCAGCCCCTTCCAAATCGTGCGCCAGGTCTAAACCTCTCCAGGAGGCAGCCTGGCAGCATCTCCGCATCTGAGAGGCAGGTGCGGCCCAGGCGCCTCTGGAAACTCCGTCCCGAGGCAGCGGGTCGAGGCGAGGAGGCTGGGGGCTGGGGGGGTGAGGGGTCTGGGACCCTCAGCAGCAGCCTCCCTTTGTCAGCCTCCTTCACCCCGTCCTTTGCAGCTGGAGAACAGAAGTAAGCAGGAAAAACAAGTGCCTCTTTCCCGGAACTCTCCGTCCTAATTGTCACTAGGACAATGATGAAACACTGGGGCGATTGCACAGTGTTTATTTAGTGCCGAAGTTGTCCCAGCCGCTTAACAAACAAGCGTGAGTGATGGCAGAGCGGGGGGGCAGAAGTTTCTCTCTCTTCCTCTCGGATCTTCTGAGCGTGCGCTTCTGCTGTGATTTATCCTCGCTGCAACCTCATCGACCGGCCGGGGATGTAAATCAAGCAACCCAGCATCTCACCCGGAATTCCAGTTACTTATGCAGAGATGGAAAGGGTATAATTATGGCTGCTAAATACGGCTCCGAGAGAGGAGAGCCACAGGTGTCCGTCTCCACCGGGGCTGGGATGGAAAAGTCCACGTTGGCTCCCTGCCCGCCTCTGCGGATCGGAGGCCCCCCTGCACGTTTTCTCCTCTGCCGGCGTGGGGAAAAAAAAATCCGTCTCCACCGGGGCTGGGAGGGAAAAGTCCACGTTGGCTCCCTGCCCGCCTCTGCGGATCGGAGGCTCCCTTGCACGTTTGCTGCTCTGCCGACGTGGAGGATGGGGGAGCAGAAGCCCCGGGCTGACATGCGGAGCGGGGTTGTATCGGGAGTTTGGCAATTAGTCCATCGGCCTTTTCCCTTTCTTGCATCTCGTATGTTCAGCCTGTTCTGGGAAGAGGTCTGGAGAGGAGAAATCGATGAATCCTCTGTGTGATTCTTTTCATCTCTCCTCCCAAGGCACGGGGGAAGCGGCAGCAGCCATGGCCAGTCCATCAGAGCACTCCTGAAAACCCGCATGACATCATCTTCATTAGCTGGTTTGCTCCAGCCGTTGGGAAAAGCTCCTGACAAGTGCTGTGGCGTCCTGGCCAAAGCGCAACGCGGTGGGAGACGTCG
>NW_010413699.1:22626-23277 GCF_000710305.1 Buceros rhinoceros silvestris
CGGTGCCTGGCTGCCGAGCAAACGTTCCTCACTGCTCTTCCGGGAGCTGCACTGGTCCCTCTCGGCAGAGCAGCAACCTGGCCTTAATTAAAGGATCCCCGAGGAGGTGATGGCACCAGCCTGGGTGAAAAGTAAAGCGCACACAGACACTTCTCCCTCGTCATTTGTTTTGTCCTGTCGGCTCATCCCCCCCTCGCCGCCCCCCCCAACCCCAAATTAAAGCTTCCTGGCCAGGGCTGGTGGTGGAGAGACAGCAGAAAGCCAACGGGCGGGCGGCCCACGCTGCTGCCATCCGTGGGACGGCACATTAAAATAAGAGCGTTACATGCTCAAAGGGATTTCAGCTATGGCTGGGATGGTGGGAAAGAGATTAACGGTGCTGCTTCCCCCCTGGCACCAGCTTGACTGGCAGCTTGGGTAAAGAAGAGCCCACTCTAACCGCTCCCAGGGGTCCCGGGAGGAGCTCATTACGTCTAGTCTGGCAGTAGCCAGCAGTTCTGCTTTGTGAGCTGTGAAACTAATGTTTATCCACCACTCAGATAGTCAGCGCTGTTTAAGGAGTCCGGGGTATTAAGCAGGAGGAACAAGAAGTGTGATACCCAGCGTGCTACTGAAGCAGACCTCAGAGAGGAAGAGGGGAGCTGGAGCCCA
>NW_010413699.1:23347-23722 GCF_000710305.1 Buceros rhinoceros silvestris
ACTGAAGCATGCCGCAGAGAGGAAGAGGGGAGCTGGAGCCCACCCCAACGAGCTGGTACAAGGAGCGATGGAGGGGGCTGCAGGGTCACCCGTCCCACCCGCACTTCAGAAAGACTTTGACAATGCTGCTGCACATTGGCCTTCAGCTCAAAGCAGCCGCTGCCTGTTTCATCTGTAAGTTGCTGTGTACTTTCATGGCATCTGCTGATACCTTGTAGTCGTGTCTTTCCCCACTGCTCCCTGTCACCTCTCCCTCTCCTTCCCTCCCCCCGGCAGCCTCAGAGCCAGCAGCAGCCCCACAGGTCTGCTCGGGGCTGCGGAGCGTCAGGGCAGCGCAGCAGTATGCCAGCATCCCGTGGTGGTATGTGAGCACCC
>NW_010413700.1:0-13050 GCF_000710305.1 Buceros rhinoceros silvestris
TCCTCCTCTGCCAGAAACAGCCTTGTCCTCCCGATGGAGGCGTTTCCACAGACCGAACAGATACCGAGTCTGGAGCGGGTGCCGCTGGTAGTGGGAGAGAGAGTGAGCGGGTTAATCCTAAGCTGTCCTAAAATGACTTCATCTCCTCTTCTATTGTACGTTCTAGAAGTGAAGTAGTAGCTGCTATAGTGGTGTATCTTGTCTCAAAAGAACAGGGGCTGTAGTGGAGAGGGCCAGGCTCTCCTTTAAAAAAAAAAGTGGGGAACAATATAAATTTGCAAATGTATGGAAGTGTGAGCCAGCTTTGGCGGTGGCCTTAACCCTTAGATTCTTGATGCACGTGCAGGTGGAGAATCTCGTTTTGGAAGCCTTTGCAGGAAGAGCAGGATTACGTACTGTACTGTCTGCCACAGCTTCTGTGGTGATGGACTGGATTTTTGTTTTCCCTTGGCACAGGCTGTGAAGGAATCGCAGGTGGATGAGATCAGACTGGTGACCGGGTCCGCTGAGTCCGCAGCACTCAGACTACGTGTTCCTCTGCAGCAGGGGCAGGCCCAGCAGTCACCATCTCTGGTAACTTCCATGTGGATTCTGATGGCAGTGACTCTTCAGACTCTGAGGTGAGCACCCACTCCTTTGCACAATGCCCAGGGGATTCAGAACCACTGTGGATTTAAGACTAGTGTTGTGACTTCACATCAAGAAGTTACTTGATGACTTTCTGTAATTGGCTTGTTTGCCAAGTGTTGGCATGCTGTACTGGTGGCCCAGAACAGCTATGTCAGGCTGTGTGCAGTCAGTGTAGGAGCTCATGCAACTTGAGCAAGTCTGGCTTCCATAAGTTTGTGGGAGGATACTGCCTGAAACATTCTCTTAGCTCCTACAACAAAAGTGCACAAACACTGACAGCATACTCTGCTTTTACTGTTGTTGAAAACGAATGTGAAGATTTTGCTGATGTGCTGGCACTTAGCATAGCTGTTTGAACTTAAAGCCTGTCCTTCATGAAGGACTCCCAGAAACTTAAGCATCTTTCACCTTAAGAAAAAAAAAAAAGAACCAGAATAACCCTGTGTCCTGGGTTCAACATGGAGGAACCGGATGCTCCCATGTTGTCCAGCTTTCTTCTTCCCAGAGAGCTGTGGTTCTCCCAGGCTTCCGGGAGCCCTTATCGAAACTCTTAATGAGCATCAGAAGTTTTCTGTGCGTTTTGGCAGGATTCCCAGCCAAAACCAGTCCGTCGCATCCTTTCGGTACGGGGGAAAATGCCCCCCTTCTCAAACCGCGACACCCCGACATGAACTGCCCGGCTCTGGCTCTAGGCAGGCAGGTTCGGGTGCTGCCTCTGCGGTGCCAGCAGGTACTGTGCTGTTTGCACCTGATGGGTATGAGATCTCGGGGGGGCCTCTGAACAGAGGCTGTGAATGTCAGGTGCTTGTCAGTTCCCTGGGGATTGCCATTACCCTTACACAAAGTTAATGGGCAGAGATTTTCTGGAAGGTAAGTAATTTCCTTAACTGTTCAATAGCGGTGCTCTTGGTAGAACTCCTGTGATAATGTTAGCATACTTTTAACTTCCAGATGAGGGTTCTTAGATCCTCAGCTGATGGTTTGCTCGAAAAGCAGTAGGCTCTGTCTAAAACTGTGTCATTTTGCAGTCTGATCTCCTGCTGGGCTTTCTGGACAGTCTGGACCCAGACATGTTTCTCACATACGCTGATCCCGAGTCAACGTGCCTGGATGAGCTGGAGGAAGAGATTTGCGGAGAAACAAATTCCATACCACCCTCCCCCTCTCCCTCTTTGGGGTCCCCATCAGCTAAGCTGGAGGCCATTAATGAACTGATAAGGTTTGATCACGTGTACACAAAGCCCCTAACACTGGAGATTCCTGTTAAAGTGGGCAACCAAACCAATATGCTAGTGAAAATTGAGGAAGTATCTCCATCTGAAGACAAAATTATCCCTGAGGTCCCAGTATCTGTGAAGGAGGAACCTGTAGACAGCTTCATGCCTGAGCTGGGTCTCTCTCACCTGCTTTCTGGTCATCGTAGCCCTGCAGCCTCAAGCTATCTGTTGGATGCCTGTAGTGACTCTGGATATGAAGGATCCCTCTCGCCTTTCAGTGACATGTCCTCTCCACTTGGCACTGATGGTGCTTGGGAGGAGAGCTTTGCCAATGAACTCTTTCCACCGCTGATCAGCGTCTAACCCAGTCGTGCTAACTACGGACGCAGCGTCTAACTCAGTCGTGCTAACTGTGGTTGTTATCCTGGCTGGGTGATGGGATGTGGTCCTTGGGGGAGGGTGGGGGAAAGTCAGCTGAATTCACAGATGTGTTGCTCTTCTACCCCTGCCAGCAGATGGGGGCTGGCCAACACATTTCATGGTATGAAAAATCCTAGGGTGTCCTGTCCTCCCCACCACCTGCCACTGTTGGCTTATGAGGGAGGAAAGTTTGTTCCTCAGTAACTTGCCAGTTAATCCTACATGAACCTGGAAATGTCCATTTTGTTTTCCATCTAAAGTAACACCAAAACCTGCAGTGGGATGGTCTGTATATAGACAACTGGGTGAAAATGAAATATCTGTACATCTTACAGATGTGCTGTGTAAACGCTTGTTCATTTGCTGTGTAGAGTTGCTTCCTCCATTTAATATTTAACTGTACTGGTGCAATTAAAGTGCAATGCAGCTCACTGACCCTGTTTTTGCTTGGATCTGGGGGGGGAGAGGGAGAGTTACCTGGGTGCTGCAGAATTTTAAACTACAGAAGTCCTAAGAGATGAAGCTTCTCAGTGTCTCATCATTGTACAACCGTAACACACCGATCCAGCAGCTCTTCAGTGGTGTGTTGCTGATGCTTCATCCGCTGCTTTCTGGAAGCGCGTGATGTTGCAAACTGTTCAAGGTAGATGGTTTGTGCGATGGCTGGAGCTGCTCGAGTGAAATCCACAGGGGATGCAGGTGGCACTAGCTTCACATCTGAATAAAACTGCTGTTACTGCCTCCCTGCTGGCCAGTAACACCGTTCCAAGTGCTCAGCCTGGGTGAGGCTGGGTGCGTTTCAAGGGATGTGTTTGAGACAGACATGACATGAAGAAGGTGCAGGTTCTGCATTACAGGAATTCTTGAAGCATAAAATTAACTGCAAGAGCTAATTTCAAGTACCCCAGTAGAACTCTTTGTTGTCTGCTTGTATTTGTCCCAACATCAATCACAGTATTAAAAAACACTTGTGGTGAGAGGAGAAACTGAAATTTTACACTGAAAGTGAGGGCTGTTCCAGGTATTTGCACAACTTGATTTCAGTGCTGTTTGAGCTCTTGCATTCAGTTTTGACAAAAATGACTTGAGGCAGGGGAGAGAAGGAAATGGCGTGTGAGACAGGAGGCTGTTGGTCACCAGCATTCAAGGTGACAGGACTGCTTTGGATCACTAACGTGAGTAACCCAGCTTGTAATAAAGTGTCCTATCTGAATGTAGGATAGCAGTAAAAACTAGAGCTGTGCCATACAGCAGAAACTTGGGTTAAAAAAACCCGCCTAGGTATGCTGAGAAAAAGTTGCTTACTCTCAAGCTGGAAAATAGGGGTGACTGCAAGAGGACTCTTAGTACTTACTGGGTGGTGGTGTGAGTCCACAAAGCAAATGCACCAGTGAAAACTTGATCGATAGTTTTGCATTACTTTTGTCACCATTATTGCGACTTCATAGGAAATTTAAAAATGAAGTACAGCAGAAATAATGCAAGGAGGAAGTTTTGTTCCTTTCAAACTCAGCTCTACATTTTCTAGCCTGGAAGTCAAAGACAGTTCACAGGCATGAATAAGCAGCAGTTGAAAGTAGCACCTGTGAAGGACTGATGTTCCACATTCCTTCCTCAGGGCTACAGGGAGGCTGAGACTCACTGAAGACATGCAGCCCAGCCCACTGCTCTCATGCGAGTAACACCTGGCCCCTAGAAGACAGTGCAATGGAAGATGGAATAGTAACTGAGCCTTAAGCAAGATAACCGCCAGAAAATCCAACTAAAGTAAAGGACTGCCTCAGTCAACATCCAGAACAAAAACAGCCAGCTCTGCTGCACATTACTTTCCTGTCCCGGTTTGAGCTAAACTTGACATTTCCTTTGTTCTTAAGCTCAGAACTACAGTTCTCAGCTACTGGGCAAGCCTCTGCTCCAGTAATTATTCTGAGCCAGTGGTGTGAGAAAGGTTAGTGCTCCAGCTTTGGGATTTTAGATTGATTCATTAGTTAGTGGGGTTTGAAGCAGCACTGTGAGTGAAGTACAGTTGGATAGTTGCACACACTGCTAAACTGAATTCGACCTATAAGCCTGCCCCAGAGCAGCCCAGCGCTTTGAGGCAAAGGCTGCCCCTGCAGCAGCGGCAGAAGCCGTGGTGGCGAAGAGCCCTGACTCTCCACCATAACTGCACTGAAGCAGAGCACTGCAACCCTCAGAATCATCCTTCTGCTACCACAGGCAGAACGAGGCACAAAGACAAGAGTGGATGGAGTGAGTGCTCTGGAGCAGAAAGCTACTGTCGTCTGCTCAGACATGTCCTCCTGCTGCCCCAGCAGCCAGGAAAAGCACTTCTGGCGTCCTCTGGCCCGAATACTGTGACATGGGCATTGAAGCAGTTTACCCCCGTTGCATCTCTGGCCATCTCTTCCCTTCTGCAAGGCTGCAAGACCTGTCATTTTGCCAGCCCTCTGCCTTTGAAGCTGCCTGCATGACACAGCCATCTTTCCCAGCAGCTCATGGGTGCCTGCAGCCACCAGCCCGCCACATCCCTCTCAGGAGTGCTAGACCATGGGCTCTTGGGCTGCTGCAGCGCTGTGAAGGGGATGTGACGTGAAGTGAAATAGATAATTCTCAACACTGCCTACTGAGGATCGCTTCTGCACGCTGATGGCTGAGTAACTTCAGGGGTGATCTACCAGTTACAGTGCTGGCACCACTGCCATGCTGTGAGGGTGGGGAGTGCTCCATGCCGGGTGGGCACGACAGCACTGCCCTCCTTCAGCAGTGCATCATTTAACAGACCTCAGCGCTGAACACCTTCTGTGTCTCAAGGAGTAACAAACTTTTCACTGGCTAATGTAATTCAAGGAAAACTCTGTTACAGTCACATTTCCATCGTACTTGGAAATGGACTTTGTCTCTTGTTCAGCACAGTAGACAAAAACGTCCCATGTAGTATTCACACTGTTTTGCTTCCCTTTTCCAACATTACAGCTATAATTATTTCCTGTTCTTGTTAGGCATCTGGAAGCCTAATGGCATTCAGGATTTCTATTAGAACTAGTGTTGGGTTTTTTTTTTTTACTAGAATCAAGTCCACTTAGGTGCTACCAAGGCAGGATGAGTTTTTCTTTTGAATATTTATATAATATATTGACATCCACAGATTGGAGTGCGAGAATTTAAACTGTCAGCAGAGGATCTTCCTGTGGATGCTCAGTTAAACCAAATGCAGGCAAAGCTGGGGCAGAGAAGGAAGAGTAACACATGCACAGAGCGGCAAATCCCACCTTTGCAGGACGTACTGCCTTCTGCCCTGGAGTCCTACTTGTTTCACGAGCATGGATCCAGACCCAGGGGTTCACATTTGTTACATCTGCATTTGATTAAATCAGTTGCCTGTGACGGAAGCCATACGTCTGCTCCAGCTGACTGACACAAGACACAGGCTCTGGAACCATTACAAGTACAGGTCCAAGTCCATGCCAAAATAAACTCCCTGCCTCTCTGAAGGGCTGGCTCTGGAACCAAGACACTCCTCCCAACTCCAGTCCCCGGCCACACCCTTAAGGGTGGAGGCTGTCGGCCAGCCAGGACAGCTTTACCCAGTCCTAAATGGGTTCAGTTTAACACAAACTATTCTCCTCTCTCTGACGATGCACTGGAGAGGTGTTTAAGTCTTGTCTAAATGCACAGCACAGTTTAAGTGAGACGATGTTTGACTCAGCCTAGAAACCTCAGGGGTTTTTATTACTGTTTTTTAATACAAATCTGAAGTGCGGTTTTCCCCTTATTTTGAAAGCAAAGGTAATACTGGTCTAGCACACCCATCTTTATCCTTCAGCTGCTTGAAAAAGCTTTTGAACAGAGGCGTTAACACAGCAAAGTGTTACATTCCAATAAAATAACTATTAAAATATGTATTTGATTTAAAACTCAAACATTTCTTGATTTTATGCAGAACTAAGCACGCTTAATTGTAAATGACAGACCTGAAAACACAAGCTATAGCAACCCCTTTGCCTTGTTAGAGGCCTCTGGGTCATGACAGATTTACAGCAACTCTTACTTCTGGCAGCTTCAGGTTGGTTCTACCCTGCTGTTGTCTCCCCCTGTGCTACTGAACACTGGAGGAAAGAGGCAACACGCCCCTGGGACTCTACAGTTAAGTTCGAATTCTTCTTAGGCCAGAAGAGTATTTCACCCTCCAGCTGAAGGACTGGACATACACCCTCAAGGTTTTCACTTTCATTAGGAATGAAGCACAGCCACCTAAAACATATTTTAGAAAATTTATTGAAAACTGACATACAAAGGGTGATTTGGTCCCAAGAGAAGACAGACCAGAATCAGATCTTTTGTATTTCAAAATAAAAGTTTTCCCTAATACTGCATCGCATTTGCCATCTCGCTTGTAAACAGCATTAATAGAAGTCTTTTAAGGAGGCCAACAAATGAAACGGTCACAAATACAGAAGTTTGAAAACACCCAGGAGCTTCTTCTCTTACCCTCTCCAAATGATGGCTATCGCAGGAATCTTACTCAGTCTTCCCAGAAACTGGATTCCTGCTCTACCCCTCTCTCCTCCTCCCCCATGAGTTTAACCGATTCAACCCTGTTCTCTATCACAAGGGCAGAAATTAATTACAAAAAATTTAAATGTTTTCTACCAAGGCAAGTTTCCTGGACAGTCCCTCCCTCCCACCCGATGGTCTTTGTCAGGAGTCCTCCACTACGACCTTGTTTCAGATGGCAGAGTAACGAGGGTCAGTGATGCCATGTTAAGATCAAACGATTAAGAGGAAATACGCCTCCAAAAGCCAACCTTTGGTACAAACAAACAGGAAAAGAGTATGCTTAAAAGCCGTCTACAAAACTTTTTCCTCTGTAACTTTTATACGCAATTTGTCCTTTTTAAGAGGAAAAAAACTGCATCTAGATTTGATGTCTTTAGGCCTCCCAGTTTTCTACATCCTGTTGCAACTGTAGCGTTTCTGAGATAGTTTCATCAAAGTTTTTAATTTTTTCTCCTTTCTTTTCTGTTTATTCAGGATTCAGAGCTATCAGCTAAAACGGTTCCAACCTTGAACTTCCACTATAATCCTGCAAGCTTAAAAACAAGTAATTATTTGGAGGCACAACATTTTCTACCTGCAGCAACTACAGCCTTCTCCAGTTGCATTGCTTTACTTTATTCTCAAGCAATGTGGCATGTCAAAGGCTGTAGATTTTACGCGTGTTCAGCAGCTTAATAATACATGAGAAATTTCACACAGTACATGCAAGAGATTTATAGCAGACCCTGAAATTAAATTAGACTTAACAGCAAGATAAAGCTGCACCCTTTCTCCAATTTAATAAAAGTTCCAGAATGGTAAAGTTATACACTGGTTTTTAGAGTAACACCTATTCAAATGTTGGAATGTTTTTAGTGAAGCTCTGAAATGTTTCAGCAAGCAAATTTCACACAACCTTCGACAAGAGCAGCAAGATAGGATTTAGCAAACGGGTATCTTTTGAACAAAGCTCTGTCAGCCAAAATAAAGAACGACTGCAAAAAGAGAGGCTTGATTTTAAACTATCGATTATTGTTCAACAATAAACTGAATAAATAAACTGAATGATAAAAAATACCATCGCAAGGATTATCAACTAGCTGTGCAAAGGAAGAGTAGATTTTTCTTATGCAAACAGCTGTGTTGCTGTGTACTTGCTCCTTCACGTTAGCAAGATGTCAAAAACTCTCTGGGATACAACGACTGAACAGAACCCATTACTTGGAAAAGAATTTCTTACGAAAAGTCTCAATTCACTCAGCTCTGAGAAAGCTCAAGGACTTAAGAACAGAAGATAAGACTCTCTGCCTTGTTTAAGGGTTCTAAGCATAATGGACGTGTTGTGCATTGAGGAAAGGTACAACCCAATAACTCATTACAGGTTCCTTAACAGCCTAAGCAAGGTACAAAATTGTTTTGGCATACATCTGTATAAACTATGTGATGTTATGTTAATGGCACAGGTTCTGGCTTAAAATTTTAAGTCTAGATTCCCTCAGGAAGTAGACAAGCATCTGTACTACCAACACCAACAATCTCAAAGTTTGGTACTTGGTTACAGACAATAATCAGCATTTGACCCTTACTATGCCAGAAAATCAGCTCCCTGTTATCTGCTTTACTTACCATGTTTATTGAAATGAAAGGATGTCATTTATTTAACCAAAAGTTACTGTCTTCAACTCATTTTCTAACTCCATGCATACAAAGAATCCCAGCACAATGAGGAGGGGGGCATCAAAACCCCCCAAACACAATTTAGAAGCCAATGAACCAAAGATGACTAAACTTAGTAACATCTTGCACGTCAGCAGCTGGTTTTACTTTCTACAAAGCAAGAAGCTTTGCTCAGCTATAACACACCTTTCCTGCACACCGCAGAATGTGTAACTTCTACGTTTGGGTCACCATCAGCCACAAACCAGCCGCAGAGAGCTCTAGTTTGAAAAGCTCTCTTTCCATAGGGATTGCTTTTCCACCTGTGACTAGACTCAGAGGTATTTCTTCCTTTCCATACCTGGCTGTAATTCAAATTAAACTAACTGACCAAGCACACTATATGCACCAACGCCTAACGGCTCAGTAAAGGAAAGTGTGGCTTAAGCCACAGTTACATTCAGCACTTGGATTTTACGCTTTAACCAAGGACAATTAAGAGGATATTTCACCATTAAGCAAGATGGAAAGCTACTTCCTTGTTCCAAAGGCCTCTGGATTACCTTCTCAGTAAAAACAAGACTATTTAACAGACCAGAGTACAGAAATCTTGGGTCTTTTTCAGTTTCCTTAAGTTGTGTCTGGCCAATCCACGCTCTTACGATTGTTAGTAGGAAAAACAAAAAAGCAAATAATAAAAACTTCAGATTCACACGTGAAACCAGAAAGAAAGAGGGAATAAAAAAAAAAAAAAAAACAGCAACGAAAACCATCAGAAGCTCACCACTTCCAGTCTAAAATCTGGCATCTACAACTCCATTTCTTCTTCTGTGCACCCAGAGATTCCCAAACCAGCATATGGATCTGGAGACATGGCAGTCTGTTGTGGTTCAGGGAATGTTTCAGTCTGTGGGTCAAAAGCAGCTCTTGGTGTTGACTGCTTAGCTTGACACCCTTCTGTGCTCTGCTGCTTGAAGTTCTTAACAGAAACAGGCTTCAGTTTATCTGTGAGAAATTCAGGAAGAGGTTTCCAAAGCACCAGCTCCATGGAAGGACGGCTCCTAGAAGGGATGGAGTCTCAGTTAAATTTAAGATCTCCAATCTCAACTATTACATGCAGAAGACCATCCTTTGTGCTAGCCTGGAACTATATTCCAGAATCCATACACCTTTTTCCACCCACCCCCCGCCCACTCCCTTAAGCTTCCTCTTCCTTAACTAGTTCCATCACTTCTAGTTCTAACGCTGTATTATTCTTTATTTTCTCTGGCAAACTTGATGACCACTGTCAGTCACATCTTCTTTTGGAAACTCACACACATAAGAACGAGGACATAATGGTTTATTCAACACATTTCACTCTGTACAAGCGAGGAGTACAGAACAGACAGCTCGATGACCGCTACGGTTACGATCACTTCTTTTTTACACTAGGATAGTTTTTCCTATTTTTGACCAGATGAATGGGCTGTTACACAACAGTTGGTTGCATCACGCAGTAATTAAGGACATCTCCACAAATGTGAGAGTGGGTCTCTCTTTTCATTTGCACGTGTTAGCTACATAGTACCATGATTTCCTCCAGAACTTACATAGATTCTATTATTTTCTTTGTCAGGACTTCACCAAAATCCCTCTTCATCCCTTTTTTAAGAGTATCTGACAGGATAAGAGTGGGCAGATTGCTAACATTTCCATCAGCATGAACTTCCTCATCTTCATCAATTATCCTAGGAATGGAGGGGGAAGAGGGAGATAAACACTATTGAGCATACCGTGAACAGGTACATCCACTGCAGAGTACAGTTATCTCTACGTGCACTGCGTTGTACAGTGCAGGCATCTGACCTCGGCTGGTACCAGAAGCAGCGGGGCCACGTTAACACGAGTCTCTCTTGGGCCAATGTACTCTAAGAACGACTGTTACCACAGAAGCCCCTCAAGCAGCTGTGCCCCTTCTGGTACCTGAGCCAGCTTTGTCACCCCTGCATCGTCCTGCAGTGTGCAATGCAACGTACACTAAAAGAAAATAAATCCACTCAAGAGGAGACTGTACGATCCAGGCACATTACAAGAGTCAGTCTCAGTTAGACAGTAGCTTTGCCCGCTCAGTTCCCAGTATCTTAATTTTGAGAACTGCTGAAATGCTACTGAATGCAGTTCCTAACCCTTAACGACATTCCGCCAATTTCTCAGAGATTAGAATGACACAAAAAGTTGAAGCATTTAGAACAAACTGGAGGTATCTCATTTGTTTTTGGTAAACTTTTTAAAGAATATTTAGCAGAGTAGCTGGGGAGGATGGGGAACAATCCTCTGGGA
Source organism: Buceros rhinoceros silvestris (assembly GCF_000710305.1). Taxonomy (NCBI): domain Eukaryota; kingdom Metazoa; phylum Chordata; class Aves; order Bucerotiformes; family Bucerotidae; genus Buceros; species Buceros rhinoceros. The sequence goes on from NW_010413700.1 coordinate 10,782, forward strand.
GGTCCAAAGCAGACCTTGTATTGCGGATATGGCCAGATAAAGTCACATACCACTACTCTGATTCACCCACAAAAGAATAAAATAATCTAACAGTACCTTGCTTCCCTTCACGCATCATCTATGGAGTAACCATCTAAAAAAAAATCTTGTTTTATAATTTATATAACTTCTGTTTTTTCTAACAACCACCTGCAGTGTTCATTTTAGACATTTTGAAATACTAGCTCAACAGCAACCAACTGATAGCTACATGTGACATCCCAGAAATCCTTGAAAGGCAAGAACATTTGTTAAGTGACCACAACAGACTGCCAGTAGCCAACCCCATCAGCCCAGTATCAAGCTACGTGGTATTTAAGAGCGAGATGAACCTCAGCCTTATTGTGCATGGGCAGAGAGACCCCCCTGGTTCCTGCTATTTGCTATGCTGACACATTCACATCTACCTATCGTGAGCGTTTAGAAGTATTAATCACAAAACAAGCTGCAGTTGGTTGAAAAATGCTGAGCTCAAGCCTGACCAGGTAAGATCAGTTAAAATTTGTGAGTTCTCATTACTCACAAAAGAGCCTAAAGCCCAATTACAGTATCCGGATGCTGCATGATGATCGTGAAAAGGTGGTTATTTATTTATTCAGCATCTCTTGCTCTAGCACCCTCAGTTTCAGCCCCAAGACTAACAGGACCACAGGTATCCTAAAAAGAGATCACTTGAACGGACGGTTGATCTTAGACTTCCAGTAGTGCTATCACGCTGCTAAGTGCTAGATTTACCCCTTAATGCCCACCAAAAAAGGGAAAGCTCAGCAAAGCCAGTCTACTCAATCCCTGCATTTACCTGTCCTCAATTTCCTGAAGCTTCCTGCGAGCAACCTCGCATTGCTGTTCCCCCATTGTCTGATCCATTTCTTCACAGGGAATTTCTAACATGGCAGTTTCAGGACCGCTGCCACCATACTGACTTGCTACCTCCCCAGCTGCCTGCTGACCTGCACAGAGAATCCACTCTTCAGTGCTGGGATTCAAAGGGCAATTTTTGGCTCCTGTCAGTCTCTTCTTCCGCACAGGACAACTAGGAAACAAAACAAGGTTACAACTGTCAAAAGAGAAATGCGGCATTCTACAGGAAAAAGTGTGACAGAAAGTCACGTGCCTTTCAAACAGATTTAACCCACTATGGAAACACAACCTCCACAAAGAAAACCAATCCACGTTGCTCTTAGTAAATGTCGGTACCAACGCGGGAAAATTGCCGCTACACAATTAAGTAACTGAAATGGATCTGGGCGCACGTGCAATTCAGGGGAAGAGTTCCAAACGGAAACAACGACAGAACTTCCCTTCCTGACTACGTGGTAGGTGAGATGTGCTCAAATCTTTATAGAAAACAAAAAGTAAATTAAGATTTTTTCAGGCTACAAAGGACAAATTTAATTTACCCTTCCGCCTCTTCTTCGAGCTTATGCTTCTTTCCACAGCGAGCAGAGACACTGCAAAAGAAAAACAAATTGTCATTTAGCTTCTAACTATATCTTCCAGAGACTTTGAGGTTTTCAAACAACATTTCCTCCCTTTTAAAATTTCACTTGCAGCTATAACAACAGTCGCAGCATGTCATCAACTGTGTAGTAAGTGGAAGCTTTGGACAATAGATGACCACTTTGTTTCAAAGAAAGCCAAAAGAGGCTGTAATTACTCAGTTCTCCAATCCAAATTTCGTGTTAATGCCTCCTTTTTTATGTTACTTATTTTTTCCACATGGGGCAAGACCAAAGTTGGCTAAAATTCAAATGCTTCGAGAAGCAACATGTGATCCAACCAGCTTCAGTCTCTTAATACACTGTGTCATTGCGATACAATCAAATTAAATACGACCAAACAACAACAATTGATGGAATAGTTTATCGATTTTGTGCTCATAAGAGCAAGTTAAAAAGAAGAGTAAAAAAAAGTGCATAAGCATAAAAGCACGTCAAGAGGCTGGTAAACGTAATCTCATTCCTTTCTTTTCGAAGGCACCTTCATGTCCCACCAAAAGCTTCGAGGCCGTGAGACGAGAGCAGTGCAACTCTAACGCTGTACCAGTGAAACGCTGCTAGCAGAAAACAAGCGAACACCCGCCTCGAAAAGCAAACTTATGTCAGGGTGGCCGAGAACCCTGCTCCTCCCCCGATCCGGCGGTAACGGTTCCGCACTTACTGGCCGTGGCCCGGCGGGGGGTGCAGGCCGTGCGGGTGAGCCGCGCTGGTGAAGGAGCCCACCGGCGCCA
>NW_010413701.1:0-5453 GCF_000710305.1 Buceros rhinoceros silvestris
GCACATTTAATGATGAGGAAAATTTATTTAATGTGTTCTGCAGCGTTATGTGGTCATTATGGCCTGTATCTTAGCCTGAATATTACCTACATTTGGGGACAATCAGGATGGCGCTATTTAGAGTGGTGTTCTTAAAAACGTCATTAATTTGATAGACGGATTGAGGGATTGCCTGTCCTCATGTATTCAGAGTAAGCTGCCATAAAAAATCTAGAATCAGCAAGCCATAAAGCTGATGATCATGGTATTCTAAAATTCTATTATGCAACCACAGTCAGAACTGCACTTTCACACATGTAAAAGTGGTCTGCTCACTACTCCATCTTTAGCAGAACTACCGATAATATTGAAAACCTGCCACATTTCAAATAAATCAAACCCCAGAACCCTAAATGGAATAATAGTGATTTCTACTGATGCAAATAACCTGATGTGAAATTTCAGATTTCAAGCAAGTGAAATTTCAAATTTCAAGATACAACTGCAGTAATCAAACTGCCACAATTTATACTTGAAAATAAAATCATCACAATTATTTAAAAAAGGGATTGTGCTGTAATATACCTGAGCCTGACTACAAAGCCTAGCACAGAGTGACAGGAGACTTCCTTCCCTTCCTCTAGATAAGTGAGAAACAGCAGAGCTTTACTCATGGAGTTTTGCCAGGTTATTCCTAATCCTGGACTTCCTTTCCTACACACTATCTATTGTTAACATCACAAAGGCACAGCATAGGAAATGGTCATTCTTACAAAAACTGGAACTGAGAAAATCTCCGTTCATACCTTTGAGTCTATACATGGGCACACCTCATAATCAGCATTAAATTTAAAACCGTTCTAATACATCTAGCATTAAATTCAAAAGACAATGTTAAGAGGAAATCTTCGTTCGGGGGGTGTTCTGTTAAATGAGAATTGCAGGCCTAATCCAGAGCCCAGATACTGATTCCGTTTAGATAAGTGTACATCTAAACTAGCTGTTTGAAGGAAAACAGTTTCCCCCATATAATTCAAGGAACATCTAATTAATCAGCCAGTTAAAAGGTGAAAAAGTATTTAGTCTAGTATATTAAAAGCTTGCAAGAAAGCACGGCCGGAACGCAAAAGCACAAGAAAATAAAGCCTGTTAGGAGGGTCTAAAATACGCTTCAGAAATGAGGAATTGATTAAAACTTAAAAGATTTTACAAAATAGACAGTGATCAGAGTTCACTCAAAAGGATTAAAAAAAACGGAGGAAGAAAAGCATTGCTTCTTGAGTCTACTCAATGCTTAAAAGAATATAAACATTTTACAAGACCAAACAAATTACTTCATCCTGAGTTTTAAGAATTGGGTTATATTATGTTCTTTGCTAAGTGGCTTAGGAAAATAATTAGCAGATTCAAGAAACAATGTTTTACAGTGGTTGAAAACTGGAAATTTTATTGGTTTCGTTTAAAATCGGTCACGAATTTGGAAACTATACGGTGAAATACATACCAAGCTAAGTCTTGAGACTAGGAACAACCCTTACTGGAAAACAAACACTGAAAATTATTGTACAGCAAAACTTCTTTGTAGATCACAAAAACCAAACTTTCTGCCCTCTGCTGTTTGGACCAGGGAGAAACGAACTGGGATACAAATCTGTGGAGAAGCACACAGCTACAGGCTGAGCTGACTCTGCTTTTCAGAAAATAATCAAGTTTATGCTTAAACTAGTTGGATTTTCAGTTGTTCTACACACTTGGACTCTGCACTGGCATGAACTTAGTGGTCTATATCAAAAAGGTGCCAGGGAGCCATTCACAGGTTGCTCCCTTCATAAAACTGAAAGTGACTTGACACAGGTAGGAAGAGCAGCTCTGCAAAACAGTAAAACTTGCAGTGAAAGATAACATACAGAGGTTGTGTGACTCTACCAGAGCCTACACGTAGAGGCTCTCTCTTGCCTGCTTGTCCTCTTCAACATACTTTACTGGCTTTATGACGCACCCTCACTAGTGACAGTAAAACATTAATTAGGAAAACTATTTAACCTTAGTCACAAAAGCTACAAAGTATCACATTAAATACAACAGAAAAGTGACTTTGACATCATCTTTGTTAGACTTTTTTCTTGAAAATGGAAAATCATCATTTATGTGGCAATACTTAGTTGGTCTTTCCTTTATGAGCACACTATCCAAACAGGGAAACAAAAATTGTTGCATCACAATGCTGAGATCAGATTTAGCAGAAGTGAATGCTGCTCTTTACCTGCCTCCTATCCCGTGGTTTCACTTCACTGTGAAACCACTTCACTGTGGTTTTTCAGATCACCTCTGAGTGTATCAGTGTGCTGACTTGGGTTCTCCACTGCAACTGCTCCCGGCAGCATGCACGAGCCTGCCCAGCAGGGGCTAGAGCGAGCTTTGTGAAAAGTTAGTGAGATCTTACTTGCTTCCCGTCCGTAAGAAGGGCAGAAAAGCAGTGTAACACCCAGCCGCTGAGCTGACCGAGTCCTTCGGAGGAAGGGGGCAGAACTCCCACATGTGCTCTTATACATAGGTGAGTCTAGATGGAAGCAACATTTCTGTAAAGTATCATTCCCAACAGTACAGGGTCATTCTTTTTTTAAAAAACTTCAAAACAGAAGCAAAACCAAGGGAAAAAACTACTTGAGAAATGTAAAAATAAATGTGCAGCTTCATCTAATATTAAGACAGCTCTACTTAATGCAGGAAAAGTCTTCAAGTCAAACCACGCTAATTTAGAGCTCAAGAGATTCTCAGCAAAGCGTGGTGAATTTCTGCGTTTGCAAGTACAGCACAGCCAGTGACCCCTCTCCTGTCAGGCAGGTGCATACAGCTCCCACCAGAGGATGTTCAGCCTGTGACTCAAGATCCTGGCACAGGAAAGCACTTCATCTGACCCAGATGCTTATTCTTCCTCAAAATGTATTTGTGAACGTTGTTTTCAGCTGTTTCTCAAACTGCCTAGTAAGAACACCAATCGATGCTATTTCATGTTGCGCACTATTCTCCTGCAGTGGTTTGTCTTCATTTCCCCCAACGCTTGTTCCAGTTGCTGAATTAGGTGGAGAAGGGTAGAAGGATCGGTTTGCAACACTTGGGCAGTTTGCTCTTCATCCTGACTAAGATGCAGCTTTATAGTCACAGCAGGCTTAATCTGTTGTCTCAAACTTCTGCTTGCAAGCTGCCAGGGAGTTTAGGTGAAATGGGAATGGGAAACAAAGAAAGATGGTTATCAGCTTTCCTATTTACAATTCACAGCAGGTTTGCAGGACCTCCTACAAGGTCTGTGTAAAGATCCTTTTCATCCACCTTAAAGATATACACAATCTAGTATTTAGTTTTATCATTAGGTAATACTAATCCCCTTTAATCAATGCTTTCCTAATATTTCTGAAAATTAGGTGATAATTAAGACTAAATAGATTTAGTATATGCTAACATTTTTAAAACACCAGTGGGGCTATGAATTCAATTTTTATTAAGTGACAGATACTTTGCATCATTACGTATACTGGTCATCTACTAACTAGCTATCTTTGGTGCAGTAACAAAATTATGGCAGCTTTAAATACATGAACTGCTGCCTCAAGTACTCTGAAATACCAGAAATTTAACACTACTAGTTTAGTAGTTGTTTACAATGTTAAAAAAAAGGTGCAGTAAAATACAGACTACTGAAAAAGTAAGAGAAGCTACCTGCACATCCAGTCTCCACTCCAGGCTGTGATAGCTAGGCAGCTTTGGCGCCAGCTCACTGAGAATACTTCGGATCTCTTTCCTGTTATCAAGATACAGCTGGAGCAGTAATTTGTTCAATTCATCTGAGAATCCCAGAACATGAATGGAATCTTGGAAGTCGATCTCAGAAATCTAGAAATAACAATTTAGGCCTTAATATGGAACTGTGTAATAATAATTGTTTGTTGAGAAACAAATAAAACTGTAAGTGAACACTGCATAAGGTACAGTCCATGTATTTTCCTGCAGGAACGTGTGAGGACAAATCAAACCATCCAGATTTTAAGCAATTTACATGAGTTGATGCATGACTGCTGATCTGCACGAGCTTCAGGAACAGCTTTAGATCAGCTTTTTAAGAAGAAAAAATTCAGTGTCTTCACATTTAAGCCTTCCTATCAGTGAACAAAACACCACACAAAAGAGCAGCTGAGCTTTGTCATGAGGAAGTGTGTACTTCAATCATCAGTTCATCAACAGTACGTTAACCTAATAATGATACTCAAATTATAAACGCTCTGAACTCATCTGAATGTCTGCACACGTAAAGCAAGCGCCAGGTACAACCTAAAGGTTCATGTTCCAGTAACTCAGAGTGGCCTCGAGAAGCCAATTCCCACAGGCCAATGCCTTTGCTGAACTGGAGAAGCCTGGTTCCGCACTGTAACATGTGGACACAGTTACTTGTTCAACATGCCTTTACAATGCATTCACACTGTAAACACACGCAACTGTGTTCCACCATAGCACACTATAATGTACATCAGTCAAGTCACCTCACTTCAAGGGAAGATTCTGCAATATTTCGATCCCTTTCCCCCCTGCCCTTCAGAACAATGCCAACTTGAGTTCAGCTGGGAATTACTTGAGTCTGTATCCTTTTGCCATGCCTCCACTCTTCACATATTCTACTGTATCAATAGTGCAAGGTCTCTCCAATGGAAAAGGTGATTATCCAACTATTATCCTTTCAGTATGTGATTACACACCCCCAAACTTCTGATGTCAGGAGCCAGAAAAGCTCTCAAACGGACTCTATTAGACAAGCATCAGGAAGCTTAATCCTTAAGTATGTTTCTCTATTTGCACTGCACATGCACTAAGATACTGCATGTTCTTGCTACACGCTATTAAAACGTTGTAAAGTTTTAGCATCAAACACTGAACACAAATGCCAGAATCATCTGCACAGACAGTGTTTCAATAAGACAACCACATAAGAGACACCTTTTTTTAAATTAAAAGAACACGCCATCAGAATTTTGAACTAGGTTTTCCCCATGTATTGTTATTTTCAGAGTTGTAAGTGTTTAGAAGACATCTCTTGAGCATATCCCTGGATTCATGACACAAAGGTATCCTTACCATCAGCTTGGAGCTTTCAGTAAGAAGATACGTCAGTCCTTCTACCCCATGCTGAATGGTGTCAACATCAATGTTAAGTTTTCCTTTAAAGAAAGCACAAAGTACCTTTTACTTCCTTTTCAAGCTGCCACAGCAACGGTACACAAAAACGCAAATTCATCCGAATGGGCGCTGGTACGGAAATGGGCAACCTGAAGATTTTGTCTGGGGCAAGCAGGACCCCGCAGTCACTCCCGTCAGCAGAGCACTGTGCCCGACCACGCACATGGCTCGGGAGCCCCTGCGCTGCCCGGCAGCTCCCTCCGCTCCTCCGACCGCTGCGGCGCGGAGCGGGTCGCTCGGCAGCCCCT
>NW_010413702.1:0-538 GCF_000710305.1 Buceros rhinoceros silvestris
GAGGGGGCCCTGCCAGCGTCAGTGAGATGTGCAGAGCTTGGTGGCTTCGGCATCTGCCCTCTCCCCTGCTCCTCGCCCCAGCAGGCTGGGGAGCGAGGCCGGTGGCAGAATAGCTCCTTTTGTGCCTCCGGACACGCTGGCCTTTCTCAGGAAATAGCTTATTGTGTTCTCTGGCAGCTCCGGGCTCCGTCACTGCCTCCGCTCTGTCCCTGCCCGTGGGATGCCCTCAGCCCTGCCCGCTGCATGCAGCGCCAGACCCTGGGTCCCAGTGAGTCCTGCATCTGGGAAGCACTGGCCAGGATGGGGCCATCCTTGTCCTTGCTCAGCTGGGGCTCCCAGGGCAACCCCCACCCTGGCAAAGCCCATCAGCACAGCGGCGACCCCCCTGGTGTGGGGAAGAAGAGCTTGGCACGCCCAGCTGCCCCGCAGAGCCTGGCTCTGCAGCGGGCCTCATGCGGGGTCTTGGGGTAGAGGATCAGGCGTGCTTACATGTGAGCTTGGACCTCTTTCTGTCTTCTCCCTGTGCCCTGTTTCAGCT
>NW_010413702.1:675-1069 GCF_000710305.1 Buceros rhinoceros silvestris
TCCGTGGTGCTGGTCTGCTTTCATGCAGCTCCAACTCGCTTGTCCCCATGTCACCAGCTGGGCTTGGCTTCCTCCCTGAGCAAACCACCCCTCATCCTCGGGGTGCCAGAGGCCATCCCTCTGCCTCCTCTTCCCCCTGCTCCTCTCTTGCCTTTGGGGTGTCCTCGCAGCCAGCCTCAAGCTGTCATCCCTCTGATGTTCCCCTCACCTTGACAATGTCCCTCCCTCTGTGACGTCCCCTTCTTCCACAGGGGTGCTCGCAGGGGTTGTGGACTCTCCCAGTGTCCCCCAGCATCACACCAGTGGCCGCTGAGAGAGCTCAGCACCAGGGAGGGGATACCGCACCGTTGCAGTGCCACCACTTCCCCCATCACCCAGGGGCTTGGCAGCAGCT
>NW_010413702.1:1281-2673 GCF_000710305.1 Buceros rhinoceros silvestris
GAGGGTGTTTCCCGATGAAAGCCGTGGTTGTCCTCTGAAACGGCGCTGGCTGGGTCATGTCCAAGCGGAGGAGAGCGCGCGGTAGCTGCTGCAAGCCTGGCCGATCAGCAGCATTCCTGGCTGGCTGCTGGCAGCCGGCTTTGTTTTCCTTTGGGCATTTCCTGCGGGGTTTCTGCCCTTCCAAAGGAAGAGAGCGCGGGTGGGATCTGGTTGGGGTGGGATCTTCAGCCGGAGTGCCCTGGGTGACGGGACGCTCACTCTCACCTGTGCAGATTAAAAGTGATGCCCGATATTTTACTCGAAGTTTGAGTAGGGAGACTAAGTGAGAAGGGGGTTGCTGTGTGGGTGTGTTTTTGGTGTTTGGATGTTTTGGGGAGTTGGGTAGTTTTATTGACAGATGTTGCAGGGTGGGATGTTGCAAGTTCTCAGGTCTCAAAATTATGTATTTTATCTCTCTCCGGACTCGCTACTTGAGAGGGAGAAGGAAAACCCAGAGGCTTGTGAGAAGCCGGCATGAGCGATAATGTGAATCCTGCTATGTCAGAGAGAAGCTGAGGGCAGATCTGCGGGACGCCTTTTGCGGGCTGTGCAAGACATCCTCTGTCAGGTCGGTGTGCCAGCGCCGCCTGAGGAGCCTGAGGCTGTGCCTGCTCCCTGTGACGTGGGAGCCAGAGGGCTCAGTGCCTCTGCAGGACGCTATTCCTCTGGTCTGCAACTGGAATTCACGTCTGAAGGAAATGAATTGCTGGGTCTGTTTGTTTACTCCAGGTCGGGGTGCCAGCGCCGCCTGAGGCTGTGCCTGCTCCCTGTGACGTGGGAGCCAGAGGGCTCAGTGCCTCTGCAGGACGCTATTCCTCTGGTCTGCAACTGGAATTCACGTCTGAAGGAAATGAATTGCTGGGTCTGTTTGTTTACTCCTTGTTCCGGACATGGGAGCTAGACTGCAGTGGGGTAATGGCCTGGAAATTAAATCTCATTTTAATATGCAAACCCCATTTCAAGCTGGTTGACCCAAGGGGAAAGGTTTCAGTCCAGGCAAAAGTCAGAGGCCTCCCTGAACGGGACTGAAGCGCGGTGTGCTAAGCGTGAGCTGTATGGGAGTAAAGAGCAGATGTGTACACACACCGCCCCCCACTCCGAAATGTGGCGAGGGCTGCTCCCCCGGTGGGGCAGAAGAGCTGTACTGCCTTTCCCCAGTTCCATCCCATCCGTTTGGGATGCTCCAGGTGCAGAAGAAATCCATAAACTCTGAGTTGTTGCAGCCACGTGCTGGCTCCAGCCGTGTAAAGGCATGTTGTTTATCTCAAAGCGTCCAGCGTGTTCTCGGGGCTGGCGCTGGGGAGCCGTGGGGTTCTCCGGCAGCACGGCGCGGGAGCAGCCGGACCGCACGGC
>NW_010413702.1:2735-6086 GCF_000710305.1 Buceros rhinoceros silvestris
CGCCCGGCGTGGTCGCGGGGCTGGCGCGGGGGAGCCGTGGAGTTCTCCGGCAGCACGTCGCGGGAGCAGCCGGCACGCACGTCGCTGTCTCCTGAGCCCTGGCTGGAGACGCGGCCGGCTCGTCCCAGCAGCGCAGGTTGCCAAGGACTCCTCTGTCCGTCGCTTTGCTTTAGCGCTCCTGCTGTCCTCTCCCAGGGCTGAGCAGTGTGCGCAGGGTCGGAGCACAGAGCGCAGATCCCAAGCGGCTCAAACCCTGCTGCGAGGTCCTGAGCTGCAGCCCCGCGCTGTGGAATGGGCCAAGCTTGGTGGCATTCGTTTAGCAAAGTCGCCCTGATTTCTTCTGGCTTGCGCTTTGCCTCGCAGTCTCCTTGCAGCATGCTGGGGCCTGGTCTCGGCTCTCTCTGCCGATGCCTCTGTCCTGCCTACGTTGATTTTTTTTCCCCTCCCAGAAATTTTTTTGGCTTGGAGGTTTTCCCTGGCTGTGGGAGCCTCCACCTCTTGCTCCCTGGTACTGGAAGCACTCGTGTGCCTGTAGGAAGGAGGAACGGGCTGGGCTTTGCCCTGCAGGAGGGTGGCAGGTGCCGAGCTGCATGACTTGGGGCCTTTTTTATGATGAGCAACCCTGGCCATAACCACTTTCCTGCTTGGTGTGTTCCTTCTCCTCCATGGCTGGTGGCTGGGAGATGTCCTCTGGGATCTCTGCTGGCCCTGCAGCCATGCCTGAGGTTCTCCTGAGCCCCAGCTTTGGGGCTCGCTTTCCTCCTGGGAAATCTCTCGTTTCTTTGCCGATGAGGACTGGCCTCTCCCAGGGACAGGCTCCTCCTCTTCAACCTCTCTGGGGTTTTTCTTCTCAGCTCTTGCATCCAGACTTGATGCTTCCTGGCTTCCCTCAGAATCGTGGTCCTTCCTGAAGCACCTGCCTCACCGCCCTGGTTCCGTACCGCCCGTCCCGTCTCCCCACTGCCTGGCTAAATGCTCTGCAGCCGTTGCGTGGTCGGACCAGGGGGATTTCTTCCTCGCGCCTTGCTAGAGATGCTCTCTCCTGTTCCTTGCTCACAGACCAGGCTTATTTTAGCTCTTGTCTCTTCCCTCCTCTCCTGGCACCTCTGCTCCAGGACCACCAGGTCCTTGCTCTCCCTTCTCCTGTCAAGCCCCTTGCAGTTGCTCTCCCTGTCGCTGGTGGCTCCCAGGCTGGGTGTCCCCTTCTCCTCCCGAGCCCCTGCTGCCCTCCTGACACAGAGAGCCTCTGGGTCGCTCCCACTGGGCCAGGGCCGCATCCTGCACCATGCCCTGTGCGTGCCGCTGCTTCTGAGGAGAATGTTGCGCTGGTCTTCATCCTGCTCCCAAAGGAGGGAGCTCAGCCTCTGCTTGCCATCAGAGGCTGCTTTTCTGGGTACTGGCTGCTGTCGCCTTCCTGTCTCCACGTGTGACATGTTTGCATTTTTCTGGCATGAAATATTTCAGCCTTTTTTCATCCCTTTTATCTGATTCCTGTAGTGTTTTAGCAGCGCTTCATCTCGTGAATCATCAACGAGCGTCATCAGGGCGCTGCTTGTCGGGAGGTGGCTCGGGCTGGTCTGGAGGAGGGGGTCAGTAGTGACAGGGTGACTAGTGGGTTGAGACGCTGCAGTGGGGGCTCAGCCTCCTCCCCACTGCCTGAAAAGCTTCTCAGTGCCCTGGCCTTTGACTGAGGAAGACTATGGGCATGCCAGGCTGAATTGATTTTTATATATATATGTGTGTGTATATATATATGAAATAATGTTTTTTAAATGCTTCCGCTCCTGCTTTCTTAAGCCTGTGGCCGCTGGTGCAGTCCCCGTGTGACCTGCAAAGGGCTGTGCTCCCTTCAGCACGCTCAGGAGTTGCCTGCGTTTGTTATTCTTCCCCATCCACGGGCTTTGCTGTCGGTCTGCAAAGATGCAGCATGTTTCCCGTGGAGGATCGCGGCAGTCGGCCGCTCTCGGAGGCGAAGGCACCGCTGTTGTAAGGCCCGTCCCCAGCGAGGCTCCTGCAGGGTCTGTGATTATCGCAAACGCAGAACGCGGAGCGTTTTGGTTTTCTTTCAGACCGTTAAAAGCCCTGCAGTGTTATATCGCAGGTATTGTCTGTGCCTCTGGCAGCCCCCAGGGAGCGAGTGGGATGGCGGGAGGAAACCACCTTTGTAGTTACCAGCTTCATCTCATGGATTGCATCTGGGGAGAGCCGAAAGGGGTGGCGGGGAGATGCGCAGCGCCAGCAGGATGATCTCAGCTGCCCCTTGGAGCAGAGAGGAGAGATCTGGAAGGTGTAGCCTGGGGAGCTGGGGGTGATGGGGGCAACCGGTTGGAATCCTCTGGGAAGCAGCGTGGGATTGTGAGGCTGTTGGCTGTGCCCAGGGATGAGCCCGTGCTGGGCTCCAGGGCGGTGTGTCCCAGGGTTGTGCTCTGGGCTTTTGCCGCCGTCTCCTCTGTCAGATGACTCGGCAAGCTGCGTGTTCCCAACCCGGACCTGCCTTCCTTGCTCGGTGTTTAATCCCCGTCCTGGCACCAGCTGTGGGACATGGCCCATGGTGTCCTGCAGCAGCGTGGCCTTACTGGTGTGCTGCCGATAGCCTGGCTTTGGTCAGAAGACTTCTCCTTGGTGGCAGGGGAGGGAGCCCAGGGCTGCTCCGAGGGTGCTGAGCGCCCTGTGATGTGCCACACAAAGCGCGAGTGGGCATCGCTGTGGGTGTTCGGTGTCAACCAGGGCAGAGGGTGGCACACGGGGGCAGGCAGTGGCTCTCCCATACCAGTCCCCTCTGCAGCTGGAGCCCAGGGCCCCCAGCGTGGCAGTGAAGCATGCAAGATAAAATTGCAAAATGCTCTGGGTGTTAGGTGGAACACAGCTGGGGAAAAGCTGAGCCGGTAGCTTTGAGATGAAGGGTAGAAATGCTTACGTGCAGAAGTGATTGAGGGTTGGAGAGCCCTCTCCAAAGGGATGCTAATGGATGTGAGTCACCTCGGAGTGCAGGAGCATTTCGTCTTGAAAGGCTTCAGACGCCCTGTTTAATGCACTGCAAAATGTCCAGGGAGCACTGATGTCCCTGTCACTCTGCAGCGCTGGGAAGAGGACTGGGAACTGTGGCTCATGGAGTACTCCTGAGGGTCTGGTGTAGGAAAACGGTTTAAAAATTTCCCGTGGTTTGAAAACAGGATGTGATTTGTCCCTCTCCGAAACGAAGAGGTGGTCGCTGGAGCAGCAGAGGATCTCTAATGTCCTCCAGCCTGGCCGCGGAGGGAGGAGAGGGGGCTGCAGCTGGGCTGCACCCTCCTCGCTGGAGCCTGGGAGCTTCCCTCTGGGTTTGCCCACGGCTGGGGTCGTGCGGCATCA